>NC_072732.1:85230101-85376070 GCF_026930045.1 Uloborus diversus | reverse complement strand
AATACAGCCCTATTTTACCCCATAGACGCACCTCCCCCCCACATCACCCTATTAAATTAAGAAATGAAAACTCTTTTGAAAATTTATGGATTGAACTAGTCTTGAAACTAAGCGCCTTATTTGAGAACTTAATCAATCTAAATTAATAACCCATTTTTGATGCTGGCCAAATATCTCAAGTCTCGATAGAAAAGCACGAAAATTTTCTACTCCGTAGAATGTCTAATATTGTTACAATAGTTAATTAAATAACATTATATAACTTATGTTCTAAGAACGTTTCATCTAGATAATCTAAAACGAAAATAATTCTTAAAACCTTTTTCGAAGTTTGGATGTACTATATTTTTGCAGATGATTTTATAAGTTAAATACCTATGCACACAAATATTTTCGCTTTTATATGAACCACTTTTTTCTGAGACGGCATCGGCAGAGTGGCGGTTATAGTGGTTAGGCATTGACTTTTTGCCCCCAAAGGATCAGGCTCAAACCTGGCTCTAGTGACTGGATCTTATTTTAAATGTCCAGGTAATCTTCAGCCTCCATGTCCTATCATTATGCGGCATGTAAAAGAAGCATTGAGTATTCGTGTGACATTGAATACGCTGAGAAAAATTAAATTCCTTTAGCAGTTTCACATCGTAAGAACCCAGCAGATATCTCCACCTGGTCGGAGAACTGGGAAGTCAAGATTCTTTAGGCTATCATTCGATATAGGTGGCACGTGAAAGAATGTATACCAGCTCTTGAGACACTATATCTGCTAATGGTGAAAAACCAATACGCAAGCCATTATAAAAATACAAAAATACCAGAAAAAAAATAATGATAACATTGAAAAAAGGTTCTTTTTCCTAAGGGACATACATCACACTTTTCTAAGGAACACCTCAATATAAAAATAAAACACGGTAATTTTTTAAAACAATTTTCAAAGGAAAGATGATTTAGATGGATATCAATATTCCTAACGTCAACACAATTTGGGAGCTACTTCCCTCTTTAATGCTTGTATAGATCTCTTTATTAAAGAAATAAATGAAAGTTTCCACAACGTCCCTCTTTCCTAGATTTACTTGAGAGACATTTCTCCATCATAACAATGGGACGCAATGGTAAATACCGTCAAAAGGAAGTAGGTCAGTCTTTCCAATTCTCCCATTCTATGTATGCGTTTGCTTTTCTGTATTCCCAGCGTAATTTTAAAGGGAACTCTGGGGATGAGCAGATAAAGTTTTCCTCGTATTACATCTTCCAATTAGTGAAAGCAGTCACGAGGGACAACTGGGGTCGATTTTATTAACGTCGAACCCTTTTATGGAAGCGGAAGTTATGCTTTAGGGTGATCGTATCAAACTGAAAAGTATATTTTTACGCTCTAGTGAGAATTAACGAATGAGCAAATGTTCTAACATTGTTCTGTTTCTCTGAAAAAATTATTAATTGCTGCATTGGCAACAAATACATAGCAGCAGAGTTGGGACAGTATGAAGCATGGAAACGGTTGGGGCACACTCGGTAAATCTTCTGTTAACATCCCCGAATACCTGTTGCAGCATCTTTACTGGACTAACGACACGTCTGCTATCATGAGGCTAATTGCCACTTTCTTCCTATGTTCGCCATAATAAAGTAGCGTGTATTGCTTCTTGGCTGCGGTGCTTCATGATTGTGGATTAACATAGAACATGGCCCCACTAGATGGCGCTGACGCTTAACGGGCTTTGACAATTTATGACTTTTCTGTGTTAAACCGATGCAACTATGATCCGCTCATGCATCCACCAATCAATGTCAACGTTTCAAAGTTCGTTTATTTTTGATTGGATGTTACCCATTTTGACCGCAAGAGGCGCTGAACGGAACCCTTGCATCCAGCAATCAATGGCATCGTGAAACCAATCATTGGAAACAGGGATTTCATGTAGCGCCCTCTTTGTTGCCATGAGTTTCAGCGGTTGTCACGGCTTATAAGCGTAGGCGAAATTTAGTGGGGCCACGCATAGAGTTAATAAAAAACCACGAAGCAAAACGCGTTACTCTTCACCATAGCAGACATAAGAATAAAACGAAATCATTTTTTAGCCACAAAATGGCGGACGTGTCACTATTTAAGCTACGATCAAGGGCTTTAAGCAAAATAGTTTCCTGAAATAAATTGTTTCAAATCCCGAATTGTGTGTCAATTTTACATTGCATTATCTACCTATTGTCTTAACGGAAATCACGTTACTAGTGACACATTTACAAAACTATTTTTATTGGGAATAAATCTAAATGCATGAAAGTATGGAACAAAAAATATCTGATAGTATTTTATTTTTTTTGTTTCTTCCATCAATTTCTTCCTAGTTAATTTCTTTTTGATTAATGGGTTTCCAATGGCATTCGAAATGTTATCCAAAATATACAATTCTTATTTCTAGTTCAAAGGAAAACTGATTTTCACAAGTATGAAAACGAAAAATCTATAACTTCTGGGAATTTGTTGAAGTTCTAATACGAATCAATATGTTTTGTATCGAAAAATCAATGTACAGTTAGCTCTTTTTGAAATTTCTTTCGTGAAGGAAATAATAATGCTTTTGTTCGCAAGCAACACTTTAGGTTTAATAATAATATTAATAATAATAATAATAATAATAATAATAGGGGAGACTGGGAATACTTGATTCCCACTTTAGTTTTCAATTTTTTTTCTCTGCTGCAAATTATCAGTATTTTTTTTAGCTGAAATGAAACAGCTAGTTTTGGTAAAATATTTTTTTTTCCAAAAATTTCATAAAGGGATCATGTATCCCCACATCAAGGGATACATGATCCCTTCATGGGGGGATACTTGATCCCACTGAAAAAAAACATAGACTTTTCATTGGGTCGGCTATTTATTTATGGATTTTAGTTTTCTACATAATGTTTCTTTAAAAAAAAATCTAATTTTCTTTATTAGATTTTCATAATGTGAACACAAAATGACATAATTTCAAATTTAACTAGACATTTGTAAAAAAAAAAATGTACAGAACTTTCATAAGCTTATGATGCTTTTGATCAGTATTATCCAATACAGTTGTGAACAAAAAAAGCTATATTTTATAAACAAAACTAACATTTTTTTAAAGTAGCGTAATGAAGCTAAAATTACAACAAATAAAAAACTATAGGATTACAAGCACGAAAATCATCTTATTTGCTTCTTGTCTTGCAATAATAAAATTAAGAGTTTCATCACTTGAATTAATTTTTAAAAAGAGGGAAGAAAAATGTAAGTATCAGTGTAATCATAAAAAAGAAAGCTTAGCTTATATGTTTTCAAAACCTGAAAAGTCAAATGCAAACAATTCGTTTGTTGTAGTTCTTTAAGTTCCGCTCAACCCAACTGGATGTGTGCAGCTTAGCACATTTTGTCAATTTTGCAGGTAAAATAGATTGTTTAAACATATTACCCCTTCGCTTCAGAAAACTTATTTCAAACTCTAGAAATCCAACTTTGCTTTCTATCTGCTAATGGGTCAACATAATTGGCAACTCACTTTTTTGTTGTAAATGTAACTATTGTAAAATCATTTATGTTTTCTTTCAAACAAAGATTTGACATCTATTTCAATTTGTTTAACAGTAGAGTTAGTTTATATTTAGATCTTTGAAGTATTATGTTTTTTTACAAGCGCGAACTCTCTGATATTTCAATTGTTTAGCATATTTACAGCAGTGATTGTTTAAATCTATCACTCAAACTATGATAAATTTTATTATGTTAACATGGTTTTGAATGTTTAAAGTTAATATCAACTAAGTAAACAACATTTATATTGTTTTTATTGTGTTTATATTGTCATATGGATACCTGGTCCCTGGGATCATGTATCCCTAGTTTCATATAATGGTTATATATATATATATATATATATATATATATATATATATATATATATATATATATATATATATATATATTTATTTATTTATTTATTTATTTATTTATTTATTTCTGTGTAAATATATATTATATATGTTTATGTACGAGGGTCAGTCAGAAAGTTGCACTGTTCAAGAAAAAAAAAAGAGTGAAATTTTGCAATAACTTTATTTTAATCTTAAAGTTTCATTCAAAATCTACTTTTTAACGTGACCATCTCTGTTACTTAAGCATTTGTCGAGGCGTGGTAGAAGTTTCTCGATGCCTTCTGCAAAGAAATCCCGTCCAATGTCCGATAACCATTATTGGGTTGCAGGTTTCACTTCGTCATCCGAATGGTATCGTCGCTTTGAAAGTTCTTGTTTCATGGGACCATAAACATCGAAGTCAGGAGGTGAAAGGTTAAGGCGGCTAGGATAGGTGATTCCACACTTCCCACCTAAACTTGGTCTTCCCTCGCGCTCAGCGTCGTCAATATCTGTACGTCTATTCTCAAACATGTTGCACCATTTCACAATAGCTTAACGTGACATTGCATTTTCACCATACACTTCATGCCACTGCCCATAAATTTCAGTGCAGTTGCACCTTTTTGTCTACTAAACCGAATCACTGCACGCATTTCCA
This sequence comes from Uloborus diversus, assembly GCF_026930045.1. Lineage (NCBI taxonomy): Eukaryota > Metazoa > Arthropoda > Arachnida > Araneae > Uloboridae > Uloborus > Uloborus diversus. Next base: position 85,371,521 of record NC_072732.1, on the reverse strand, counting down.
ATCTGGACGCTACTCGCAGCTGTCGAGACATGTTTGCGACTGATTATCAGAAAAACTAAATTTCCCTTGGAGAAGCCGCTTCGTCACACGATAAAGGTACATGTCTGAAGTGTTGCCCCAGAATTTCCTCAAAATTGTCTTTGACGGAACACATTTATGAAGTATTGCCACTAACTTTCTGACTGACCTACGTATATTTGCATACATATACTGCATACTTATAAAGAGTGAGAGAGATATGATTTTAAATTCCATATCAAAGTTCATTGAAATGTAATCGCGTTCAAATTCAATCCGACTACTTTCTGAAGAATTTATTCAAATAAAATTTAAAACTCAAGGCTGTATGATATTCATTGGTAAAATTAAATCACATATTTAATTAAGTTAGCAGGAAAGCAGTCAGTGAAACATTTTGGTCTGTTGGATCATATTAAACAAAATAATTAAATTCCTTTTGAACTTTGTTCCAAGTAGTTAGTAGAGATTTCTCTTGATTGGGAATATATTGAGGAACGAATGCGGATGCATTTAATTTTCTGAATTTTGTATTTTTTTGCGGATGGTCGAGTGTGTCAGGCGTCGGCTTTTATAGCTCATGCATTATTTGTATCATTTGCTGAAGGTTACAAAACTCTTAACGTACAATATTGTGTAGCGTAAAGGGAACATGTTCAGAATCTGATAAATATATCTTGTTAGCTGAAAGTACTGTTTTCACGGGCAGATTTTTTTTTTTTTTTTTTTTTTTTTTTGAGTCATAGATTGATTTTGATAAGTTGATCTTCGAGCGTTTGAGACTTAAACTATTTCATTTGCAAATACCAATACAAAGGAGGGGCAATGGGGTATATCGCCCTTCCCTTGAAGGACCCCCCTACACCAGCAATTTTTTGGAATTAAAATCCTGAAATGCAATTGTAGGTCATCTTCGAAAAGGCAGTTTTAGATGATCTTTGGCAATGTTAGGAGGTGGAGTCTGGAGGCCTCTCCTCGGGCATTTTGCAAAATTTATGTCATAAGACGTGATATAAGATATCTAAAAGAGTGTTATAGGGGAATTAATGGGTTCAGCGACTTTCCTTTGGTAGTTTTTCGAAACTGAAGTTCCAAAAAGCGCAGTTTTAGACTAACTTCGATGATGCTAAGGGACTGGGTTCCAAAAAATTCTTCCGGAATTATCACAAAATTGTTCTGAAACGAAATTTTAGAATACTTCTTTAAACGGGAAATGTTTTCACGACCCTCCTTAGCGAAATCTCTGTATTTTAGTTGTTTTATATAAAATGCTGTAGTAGCCCCCTGTCCTCTCCCAAGCATGAACAAACCAGATACGTAGTAAGAGGTAAGTAAAAAAATCAACTGCACCCTCTTTCAAACATTTCCGAATCCGCCCTTGTCCATTTGATAAAAGTTAAATGTGAAATGCAGTTTGACGTTGTCGATAAAGGTTATTAGCATTGTTAGCATATGCAGAAAATTTGCAGAACTACTCGATTATTGAAACTTCAAATCGCAACGACCATATGATTGGACAAGTTTTGCTTAGATAATCCTAGACCATCGCGTTTGCAATATTTTTATCTACATTTTTTAATATAATTTATGAGAAAACTCGACGAGGTAGTTCTACCTAAATCGAATCTTTAATCACGGGACGCGGGAGTGTCCCGCCCCGCCAAGGAAACCAAACGTCAGCAGCCAACAGAAGCAAATCCACTGCCAAAGACGAAAGAAAATAAAACGACCAAGAACGAGATTACACGACAGAACGAATTGGGGTTTTTTGGGTTTTTCACCCCTCTGTATCTCAGCCCCATGAAGACCCCCGGAGTTGATTATTGGTACACTCAATTTCTAGTGGCCCCTGACGCCGTAAACCAAAATACAATCCCCTAGACCATCAGGGGGAGGAGGTATTAAAGTTATAAAATCGCTGTTCCAAAAAGTTTTCGCTTTCTTTGACAGGGCTACAGCCTAGACGAAAAAAGGAATCAAGCTGAAATTTCGCACACACATTCCTTGTGCCCTATTGATGTGCCTTTTGTGCCATTTGACCCCCTCCCCTTCCCCCCTCGTTTTTACCCCCCAAATTGTACTTTCCCGGGGTTCCATCACAGCCCCCCCCGGGGGGGGGTCTACGGTAATGATTTTTTGTATACATATTCTTGGGGAGACATTGAGTACATATACAAAAATTCAACCCTCAGGGACATCATGGGCCGGAGTAACTGAAGTTTGAAAATCACTAATTTTCCCTAAATTATTATGTACTTACTCTCAGCTCATAGGGTGTGTTTATCTCGGTCTGCAATCGCAAGGTTAGAACAGATCTAACAGTTATTCCAAAGTTGTCTTAGGAAATGAAATTCAATCAAGACTAAAACATATCCAACAGTTGCAACTAGACGTTAAATCGCGAATATCACAAATTTGCCACAGCGACTGCGCATGCGTGCAGACTTAGCTCATTGGGCTTTCTGTTTTCAGATTCTATGGTGTTTGTTTATACTTAAGAAAAAAAAAAAACAAATTAATGAATGTGATTAGAATGCTGTCCCCCCCCCCCCCCAGTTTCGCCGATACAAAATTTCTTTTCTTCCTGTTTTTCAGTTTTGATATATTTATAGAGGGAAGAAATTTTAAATGTCGGCGCGAAACTGGGGTTAAACCATTACAATATTTTACGTGACAAATTATATGAAATTGTACGCATATGAATACGGCATATATAACTTTTTAATTGAAAGCGAAAAATAGCACTTTTTTATTGGTTTGCTTATTTTCTAAATTAATGGATTTTTCGAAACAATACATATTGAATTGAAAATATATGAAATACGTGTGTGGATATCCGTGCTTTGCAGCAATTTGTTAGCTGAAAAAATTTTTGCAATTAATTTAAGCAAGACTTTTAATGAGCTTAGTCCGCGCGCAACATGCGCATTCGCTATGGCAAATTTGGGATATCCGCGATTTGACATCGAGTGAAGTTGCATAGATCTTCTGACACATTCAAATTTAAAATATTTAATGGCTTAGTTTTTTTTTTTTTGCTTAGTGATAACATGCGTTATTTCGTTTTTTAAATGAACTTTTAAACAAAACTAGGTATTAAACAAGACAAAGACTTCTATCAAGAAAAAGATAAATCACCAAACAATTAAAATTATCCCATAAAACGTAAAATAATCCAAGATTTAAGAAAAAATGTAATTAAACAAAAAGTGAAAAGCTAGATTAAAATAGCCCTCAAGCTGTAAAACATTTAAAGAAACCTTCATGAAAATGTTGAATAATCTGTCAAATAAAGAAACTGTAATAGAATTTATTGCGAAGTTGTAAAATACTCGAAAGCAATATAATTTAAAATATAGTATTTTATAATCCAAAAAAAATTTCTTTGCAACAGAGAGGATACAAGGATTGCAATAAAATTAAACTGCTCAATTCCCGCAAAATGAACATAGAATCTTAATAGTCAGAAAATAACTTGACGTAAAATTAGGCTAGCCATTATTGTTCCTTAAAAACACAAAACAGCGTTGTTTCAATTGAAAATGTTTTGACTTGATGTTCTCAATTCTAAAAATACAGACAAAGTAATAATATCAATGCAAAAAGATGTGATATCTCATCAAAAACAACCCTGTTGTAAAAATTTCCTTGCCAAGAAAACCTTTAACTTTTCCGCACAAAAAAGAAAACCTGCATCCTAAATCCAAAAACCCTCAGCCATAAAAAGTTATGATATCTAGTTTGCCCGCCAAGTATCTGCCAAACTATCATCCTCCCTCTTCTCCTTGTTCATCACAGCTACTTCCATTAGAACCTCCTCCCACCTTCAACTCCTCAGAAATATGGATAGATCTTTTAAATTGTTTATCTTGTTTGGCGAGAAGCTTTTTACTCACCAAGCAACCACTTCACTTTGAAAAGCTTCCCGCCAAACAAGATAAGCAATTTAAAAGATCTATCCATATTTCTGAGGAGTTGAAGGTGGGAGGAGGTTCGAATGGAAGTAGCTGTGATGAAAAAGGAGAAGAGGGAGGATGATAGTTTGGCAGATACTTGGCGGGCAAACTAGATATCATAACTTTTAATGGCTGAGGGTTTTTGCTTTTAGGATGCAGGTTTTCTTTTTTGTGCGGAAAAGTTAAATGTTTTCTTGGCGGGGAAATTTTTACAACAGGGTTGTTTTTGATGAGATCACCAATACGAAACATGAAGCCCGATTGCTTGAGGTTCATGTCGGCATGTTGGTGGATTTTCAATTGTATCAGTGCTTGACTTCACCAGATTACAAGGACTCGTGGATCCCATGTAGCTGGTACTAAGTCGCGAAGAAATGGAAACAAAAACACGAATGAAAGTCAGCTTAGTTGTGAAAAATAACATGTACATAACTATTCGGTTATTTCCTGTCACAATATTAATGTAATATCGAAATTTCTCGAATTAATAGAAAAAAATAAATCTTACTTGTTTTTCATTGCTCAATTAAATTTATTTTATGTACAGTAAAGGTTTGAAAAAAGTTTTTATATGCGTACAACAAAAATAAAGAGCGTTGAAAAAAATATTTGGCACTTTAACTCCTTAACGATCTTATTCTTTTCAATAAAAGTCTTAATAGCGTCTTTTTTTTCGAGAAAACTAAATAGAGGTGTTTGTAAAATATTCGTATTAATCTTTTTTATGGAATATTTTTTAGCTTGAACTTTACGCACTCCAGCCCGGGAAAAACATGGGTGCGAAAATATAGGAGACGAAAGCTCAGCAAGTGATTTTTACGGGAACGAACGAGAAGGGGTTGTGATAACTGTGAAAATAAAAATAAATCTGAACTCCCCTTACATGGTGATGATTATGCAACGCAATTAAAGTTTTACTTCAAAAATCCAACTGAGCGTAACGTTCTTCAAATCATTAATAGTTTTAGACAATCATACGTTTATTTATACTGATAGTGAGTTTAAGATATATTACAGGAAACATTAAATTGAAATGCAACTTTTAATTGTATAGTATGAGTACTCTTTTGAGAAGGAAAATAAATATAGCTTTATTCATTAAAAGATATTAAGCAATTAGGCAATCGAGGAATTACAGTTCGTTGGAAGTTTCGTGCGAAGTTTTGGTCGAAGTATTCTCATTTAATCACAATTACGGTAAGTTAGCTTTTGGTATATTCCCCCGCTAAGTGCTTCGGATTTTCAAACAATGCATTTCAGGATTACGCTATTGTTCTAGAATAGCATTTAGTTTTACGCGTCATGTATTAGAATGTGTTTGAAATACTTGAATGCAATAATGTTACAAAAGATGGATTAATCTTCTTCAAATCAGTTTTTTCGTCAAAAAGTTATTTCGCAATATTTTTATATACATAAAGCATTAAAAAAACACTGGATTATATGAAATTATTCATAATCGATGACTTTGGACAAATAAAATATGTGTGCACTTTTTTTTTAGATTTAAGAAATTGTGGTGGGAAAGTAAAAAGCAAAAATTATACGTTTTCTTTTATTATCTATAAATAATTTTAATGGAGTTGTTTCCTTCACTCAAAAGTACTACTTTTAATCACTGAAATTGATAGAATAATCGAAAAAAATAAGGCGTGATCTTTATGACGTCATAAGTGATATACTTTGGCACGTTACTCCACTGGCAAGCTGAATGCTTACGCTTACTGTCTGTCGCGTTTCCAGCTTATGATGGTTCAGTTGCGAACAAAATATTGCTCTCTGCGCTTGCTATCAACCATATCGTTGCCAGTACAGGTGAGTAAAGAAGCGAATTAAATATTGCGCTCTGCGCTAATAGCATCAGTGAATGGCATTTCATCACTTATGATGTCATGTGCAGAAACGTAAAAAATGATATTGCATCTACTCACCAATCAAAATAGTAGTTAAAAAAATATTAAACTTAGACAAATCATTTAAAAAGTTGTTAAATCCTATGTTTTTAAGCATGTTCTTTCAGAAAAAGGTACTTTTAAACTTTCGGAAACAACCCCATTTTGTTATCACGCATAAAGCTCAAGTTATTTGATGAACTCACTATTTAATAAGTAGAACCTATTTACGCACAATTAGAAGGCTCAAACATTAGAATAAAACTGCAAAACGTAAAAAAAGCCTTTCTGAACCAAAAACAAAACGAAGTGGATTGGAATTACTTACGTATCATGTGATAAAGGCGACGCCGTTTTTGAATTTGCTGCTTATTTGGCATTGAATTAATCCATCATAGGTATTTTTAAACAATATTCCAATTTTTACAGGATTTATTTGATTGAACCTGAAAACTTAATTTAACTTCGTAGTTGCGTGCTCTTAAGACGTTGGCTCAAGAGATTACATTATCTTAATATTTTTCTCATGAATTTCTCTTCTGTGAATCAAATGACATAGCTCAGACATTTTTTGAACAAAAGAAATAAAAGTTTCTACGTTTAATGCAGGCAATTGCTCCAAATTGCTCCGCAGAACTAAATGAATGGAAAAATAAATACCTTTGTGTTGAACAGTAAAGTAAGAAATAACAACGTCAATAAAGCAAGCAATTTGTGCTTTTTTGACGTTGTTATTTCTTACTTTAAATGAATAGAGTTCGAAAGTAACTTTGTACTCAAGAAAAATGCCTCCCTCCGGGATAGTGTAGTGTATAGTAAGTTAATCTGCGTGTGTTATTTGTTTGAATGAAATAAACCACACTGTTAAAAAAAAATCCTGAAATTTTAAGGTAAAAGTTACTGGCATTCATATTGCCAGTAACGTTTACCGCAAAATCAAAATCTTATTTTGCTGTAAAATTTTATGGTAGAATTAATGGGAGTTAAAAAACACGAAACTCAAGCTTAAGGTTCGAACACGGGAACTTCGTAATGGCAGGCGGCTTTGCTGACCATGACCACCATTCGAGTTAAGGGAGCATTAAGTAAGGGGAAATACGGGGATATTTGCTTTGCACTGTAAATCACGTGGCGTATCAATTGGCGATGTAATCGTTTATTTTTTTCGGTACAGTTTGCTGTAATTTTTTTCTGTGTTATCAACACTTTGTTTTACAGTATTATTTACCGCAGAAGTTTCCTGAATTTTCAACAGTGCAATTCGTTCTAAAAGTGAATACTCGTACGTCCGTTGTATTTGGCTGAAACTGTAGACATCTATTCAGAGACCGAGTTTAATGTTTCGATCCTATTTGTCCATTTCTTATTCAAAAATGCCCCATGTAAATAACTTTAATGCTTTGATTTTCCGCTGGGAATAAAATCTACGAAGATTTACATCACAAAATTTCTATAATAGTTTTTGTTACATAGAACATTACAATGTAGGACAAGGAACTTCAAAACTTCCAAGCAATATTCAAAATAGCTACCAAATAATATTCTTAGAGTTATACATGAGTTTCAATGTTACAAGTGACCCCTTTCCGAAACAAAAGAAGTAAGCTAATGTCCCAAAGCAGAGTATTTGATGATGTTCTGCAACATAAAATCATTTGAAAAAAAATTGATCTGCAAGTACTTCAAGCATTGTATACAAAAGAAAACAACGTGACCTTTTCCACAAATCGGGAGCCCTAAATCATAGACGTTTTATATAGGAGGTTTTTATTTTATTTTCTTTCTTTTTTCAGCTTTCAAAACTACTGTTGCTACGCATTTCTGTGAAACCTTAACCATTGAGATTCTTCAAAAATATTTTATGTGCTTTCTACAATGCATAGAAAAAGCAAAGATACAAAATTTTATAAAAATCCGAACCTAGGTTGTAAAACCACGTTAGCTTTACATGGCATGAAGGAGCAATTTAAATAATGTAAATAAATAAATAAATTTCTAAAATAATAAATGAAGTGAGACGAGTTATATATAGGGTAGCATATAATAAAAAACTTCAAAACTTTCTAAATAATTGAAATATTTTCAGGATGCAAAAGGATTGATATGTCATGCGAAACACGCAATTTTCGGCGATGGACATATTTCAGTGTTAGCATGTTTCCAAAACCTACCTTTATGAAGGAAATTGCAGTGGATGAAGATCGATTGGGAAAAATAAGGAAAAGTTCAACCAGAAGCGCTAAAAATTAGAATATTTTCATATTTAGAATATGAAATTTTTGCAGAAACTGCGGATTTTGTACAACTATCTTCCAACCAACTCAAGATAGAATTTTGCACAAATTCTACAGATTTCTTTAGGTTCAAAGTAAATCTAAAGTTCCTGCAGATGACTTATCGAATTCAACATTTTTCGCAAGCGTTCCCACAAATGATCGTAATTTTCGAAAATTTTAGATTCTCCTCTAATTTAAAGAAATCTGCAGAATTTATGCAAAACTGTCTGTCCTGAGTATTTGACTGTCTGAGTATTTGAGTTGAGTACTGTCGGATATTTGCAGAAAATCTGCCGTTTCTGCAGAAATTTCACAAAAATCTCTAGAATTACAGCAGAAAATTTGAGTTTTCCTCTCACATTTGAACAGAATTGTTCTGCAGCTCAGAACAATTCTCAATTTTCATCTGTTCCGCGAGGTACATCGCAAATTTAGTAGTGTTCTGCTTTGGAGAGGTAAAGGATCGAAAAACATCCGACGCACTTACATACATTTATACAAGCTTATATAAGGTTTAGTAGTTTCAGAAATCAGATCAAGATAGCTGATATAACTTTTTGCTTATATTTCGAGCTCAGAATAGAAATTCAAGCATCATTTTTTTTTGTTGCTTCACTATGCACATGTGTTAAGTTTAAATTGTGATTAAAATAAGTTAAATTTCATAAATTTATAAAGTGTAACAAATAACAATAAAGGTTAGGGATCCTTGTTCCAAGCATAATCGATGGTCAAACAACTGGATTACAATTATATAATTTTTAAATTTAGTTATTTAGATCCTTCTACAACTTTTAAACAGTATGATGAATAAAATTTTATTTAAAACAAAATGTGAATATTAAAACAAATGCTAACGCATAATGTACACAAAATATGGAGCTCAACGATCTGCGAGTGCTAAGTCAATTTTCAAATGTTTAAGCATAATATAATGAACAGTCATAGAAATAAATAATTTGCTTTAAATTATTCCAAACCACACCAAAACACTTTCAGATGAAACTTCTAAAGTCGACATCAATGTTTACTAATACTTTCTGCGTAGCTTCGCAGAATTTGGCACACGTGATGAAATACGTCACAATTTCATAGCACAAAGTTCTTTCAATTACGTTTATGAGTGAGGGTATTGAAAAAATGAACAAAATTTACAGTAGAAATAACGTCATTTAATTTAATAGTGTATACATACAGTATATAGTACAACCAACCAATCTTCATCTAGGCCATTCTCATTGCAGCAAAGAAAGCAATGATTTTACAAGTGTGGCCAAATGTGACCAAACATGTTTTCAAATATGTTGACGAACCATCTGCTGCCTGGACTCGTGTGTTGGCACTTGAGATTCAGTATCCAGAACACATTCGGAACACTTTCCTCCTGACGGAGCTTATTCAGAACACTTCATAGCGCACATTCACATATCAGGATCACTTTTTCTGAAACAAAGTGTTCCAAATTGTGCAGGTTTATTTGCAGTGTACGTTTGTTTTCACAGACAATATTTGTCTTGTAGCAAACTGATATGTTGTCATGTCGTAGTGAAACATCAGAAATTTGAACCTCGTCCCCCAACTCAAAAATTCTCGGGTGGACCTTACTTCTTAACAGCCAGCGAACCTCCGGGTGAAGAAGCACGGAGGAGTGATCTGCCCTCATCTCTTCAGAAAGTACAATGAAACTGTGAAGTTGTCTTTATTGTATGAATGTGACGAATTTTAAGGTTCAACCATGACTGATGTCAGCTTATTTGACATTTTTTTTCCAGGCAGGACACTCTCATGGCGGAGGAAATTCATTTGAACATTTAGATTTTTCTCGTTCAACATGAATCCTTCGACTTTTCCCGTCATTGCAAATGCTCCATCATTGCAAGCGCTTATGCAATTCTAACACTGTATCCCGTTGCTTTTTTTATTTAGCTGTAACACAAAATATTTTATCATCAGTTGCAAGCTGAGAAAATTATTTACGGAAAATATGGTGATCTTAAATGCCGTCCTCATTAGCAAGAGTAGTGCACCTTATGCGTCTGTTAATTCATCAACTTGAAATAAAAATATTTCAGCTGTTTGTAGTTTATCAAACAATGTTTTTCTAATGTCACCCATTATGTCATTAAGTCGTAACCTGGTAACATCGTCTGGAATTGGCACACTGACCATCTCACACATTGCATCGGTGTGATTTCTTTACACACTGGAAAAAAAATGTTTCACCGTTGGTATGCAGTTTCCAATGCAATTTAGCAATTAATTGAACTAGCAACATTACATCCAATCTCTTGAGCAAGTAAACTGCATCTTTTGTTTTTCTACAACTCCGAAAATACCGCGGCACACCAAGGACTTAGCCACGCCAAACCAGTGTGCCGAGGCATACCGGTTGAGAAGCACTGACTTACCCCATGTTTTTGATCATGTTCTTACAGAATTTTTTTTTTTTTTTTTTTTTGAAAAATGGGAAGCAACTCAAAATGAAGTTAGTGTAAAAAAACAAATAGCTCATGTTGATGGAAGGATCGTGTTGATGGCAAAAAAATGTTAAATATTGCTAATTAAGTAATTCGTATCGCATTCTTCTTCGTAGTTTTAAATGCACAAATATGCAGCTTTCATACTTTAACATGCATGATTATAGGCTTAATGCTTAATACCAAACCTATTTCTATAACTAACAGTGCAAAAAACAAAATTACTACTAGGAAACAATTTTAGAAAAGAATCAACTAATGCAAACCTTTAAGTGTTTTAAAATCATTAAGCAAAAAGACAACATCACTAAATAATCTCCTTAAAACTGTCAACTTGAAGAAAGAAAAAGAGCTGCCAAATAAGGGCAAAATACTAACAGTAAAGGGTTTTTTTTATTATTATTGTTAAAGCCGTCCTGTTCAAAAAAATACTTGCACTTCAAGTGGACTGTAAGTAATTATTAAATATAACGTTAATTAATAGCAAGTAATTAGGAAGGTGCTTTTTGCTTCAAGTTTCCATTGTAAAAATTACTTTTAATTCTAGTTTAGTCATTTGAGACTCAATTAAAATAAATTCTTTTATGAGTCACGTACTTTCCAATGAATCCCCAAAGCGTGATGATATTCGTGTATGCTTAAGCTTAACAAAGTTTAATTAAGCTCTTAGTTTACTTCAACTTCGTGCTATAAATTATTTAATTAAAATTGGTTTTTAAAAGATATTATAATAATTTTACCAGCTCAGCTGACACTACTAATTAAATTTAAACAATTAATACGTCACAAATTATTTTAACTTAATGTCCGGTGATAAATTTTTAAATTGATGTTATTCGTTAACATGAAAAAGTAAAAGGATTGTTAATGATTAAAAGTTATTATAACTAATATAATTTTACAAATATTCACTAAAAAACGCCAATAGTAACTGCATTTAAATACCGTTACAGCGAACTTCAGAGGACTGCAAATTTTGTTGTAACGGAAAAATCGAACTTAAGCAATGTAACGGAAAATAAAATGGGGCTAAGTAATTATTTCGTCGAAAAGGATATTTCGTTGCATTGGTAGGGGAGACTGGGACTGAATGTGATATTTTTTAAAGACATTGTCATCGCATTTTGCATAATTGATTGATTTAAATAAATATAGCGGATGAGATAAATGTACTTTATCCACCAGTCTGTTGGCACTCTGAGTTTCAATGAGATGACATCTGCCTCAAGCTCGGTTATTTACTAATCCAGACTGATGAGTTCTAATAGAAACGAAACTGCAGCCTCCGGATGTGATAACCGAGCTGTCTGGTATATTGCATGCCCTGCTTTAACCCTGGCTTAGGGACGTTAACTTACTGCTAAGTATACATTTGTTTGATTAAGTAATTATTTCAGTTTTTAATTTTAAGATGATACGAAGAACTATCCTATTAGAAGAGATATAAATTTTAGGAAAAGAGCTGTGTATCTTTCAACCTCGCCAGAAGAGTGCTGTTGCACTACCGAGGGTAAATTGTATCAGTTAAAAACAATCTAACGATCTAAATCTAAGAATTTTTATACAAACGATGTTTCTTTGCTTAATTTGGATCTAAAAAGCACAGTGATCAAGTATTGTAATATTTTTGGAGTAATTTCCTCCAAAATTTTATTTATTATCCAAAAATTCCCTTTAATCCTCTTTGAAACAAGAAAAATTTTACTTCTGACCTTACTCAAAACTATGAGTTTAAATCAAACAAAACCTTTAGTACGTTATTTCTTTTCTTTTTATACCATAAAAATATGAAACAAGTTACTTCGAAACGTGGAGATAATTATAGCAATATAAATTCTTTAACAAAACTTCATAAACATTAATAAGGTCTGAATTATACAGAATAATCAATGAAATTTAAAATGTGTCTAACTCTTGAGTCAAAAAATTCACAGTTCAATAAAACTAAAACGCATTCGTTTATTCATCACAATCTGAAGAGCGACTCATCCTTTTAAGATATCCGAATTTGCAACAGTAAGCAAGAAGTACTACGAAACAGTTGCTGACAGGCTAAAACTTGACCCAAGAAAATGCCACTTTTCTCCCCAAGACCAAAATCGAACTATCAAGGTGTTATAGAAATGTTATCAACCAAGAACTCTAGATAAAAGTAGACAGACCAGAAAAAGAATGGGCTAAGGCAAAAAGATCACACTTGCTACTGTCCAACCACGGATTGCATGGAATTTTTAAACAACCAGATAAGACGAATCTATGTGAATAAGGGGGAAAAGTAAAAATTTGATGCGCGTATTCCGATCATTTGAATGAGACTCTGCTTCTGCAGAAGCTGACATCGGTAAAAAAAATAATAGATTCGTCCATTTCCGGCTGTAAAACGGATGTTTGGCTTTCCATACAATCCGTAGTCAGACAGTATAACGTTATTAAAATACGTGGCACACCAATATTGCTAAAAAAGAAAAATGTTACCAACATGCAATTTCGACAGCACCTTCACCAAACTTATCCAAAATTCTAAACCAGCAAAACTCACCCGCTATTCACAAGCGTACGGATCACTGCCAGTTTTACTGCAGTAGAGTAGTAGGAAATAAATAAAATAAATACTACTATATTTTTGTAGTAAGTTACCGCCCTAAAGCCAGAGCTAAGGCAGAAATACTTAAAATACACCGCCAGCTCAGTTATTCCATCCGAGGACTGCAGTTTCGTGCTTTTTAGCATTCATCAGCCCGGAATAGGAATCACATGAGCTGGAGGCGAACTCCCTTAAAAGACTTTTCGCCTCCAGCTCATGTGATTCCTATTTCGGGCTGATGAGTGCTAAAAAGCACGAAACTGCAGTCCTCGGATGGAATAACTGAGCTGGTGGTGTATTTTAAATACTACTGTGCTTGAAACTAAAAGATAATAATAAAATAGAGGCTCAGGGGGCCACAGACTCGAATACTCGGAATTTTCAGTTCTTTTAATTAAAAAAATTCTAAATTTAGCTTTAATAACGCAATTTTAGGCCATATTTTTAATGTTCGGGCAAAGGTGTAGGGATATCTTCCCGAGATATTTGTTGAAGCTGATGTTTTGAAAATAACGTCTTTGGGTGATGTAAAGGTGAGAAAACGAAGGGGGGGGGGGGGGGCTAGAAAAATGAATTAAACATTAAACTGGAGTTTTAAAATTGCAATTTTAGATTGATCTTTAGTGAGCTATAAGGGTCCATGAGCTAATAAGTTTCCATGAATGATCCCCTCCGAAAACGATTCCGAGGTGAAGAATTAAAAACATTTTTAGGAGACATAAGGGCATGTCAAACCTCAATGTTTCAAAATTTAATTTTAAAAGCATAGTTTTAAGCTGAACTTGTAGACGTTAAAGGAAGGAGACTAATAGAATCTAGCCGTAAATTTAAAAAAAAAAATGATATCTTAAAAACATTTCAGCTATATTTGATGATAAAAGAGAATCAAGGAGGGGGAGGGGGTCTAATTCTAGAAAAATATTACCCAAGAGAATTTAGTGTTAAAGGGGACAGATATTATTTGTGTTCAACTGATAAAGTTTATAAATGTAAAATGTAAAAAATAGCTTTTATAAATTAAGTTTTTATGGAATTTTACAATATAATCGACTTGCATGTAAAAATGAGGATTCTACGATACAACTGTGGAGCAATGTGATGTAAATTTTAAAATCTGTACATAGGTCAAATAAATTAATTAAAAATATATTGAGTTAAATGACTGTTAAGTAGTAAAACTGTAAACGATTTCTGCAGATGCGTTTCAAGATTTCCTTTTATTGAAAAGAAATGAACATACTTATGTTCTAGCTCGAGTTAATAAGCCTTTTTCCTGACGCCGTTTGTGTTTAAATTTCCAGACATTTGAAACTGAAATTCATTTTTTTTTCGTATTTTGAAAAGCTTTGAAACAATGAACCTACCACGCTGAATTTAATTAAACGTTCGACTGAACCAAAATAAGTCAAAGTTGACCAACACTCAATTAATTAAACTTTTGCCCAAAGACGATGAGGATTCCGCAATACTACTTTCAGCAATGTGATGTAAATTTAAAAATGTGTTTTTATGCCAGTGCGGTTAATTTTAAAAATATTTTGTTTTACGACAAAATGCGTTTAGTAAACTGCAAAATAGGAGTTCAGAGGTTCTAAGTGCATCACTTTAAAATGTAAATTAAATACGTGTTTTAATTTTCAGCTGCATTAGGGAACTTATTTCTTCCTTGAAACAATTTAACTTTTTAAACAGCACTCTGTATTTCAAAGTATAATTAAGCGAGTTTGACCAGGAATTTCTGTGAACTCGTGTTTTTATTTAAAAAACATTACACTATTGAGAAAATTCAAGTACAACTGAAACTTTTCAAGTTGAAGTGGCCCATTCAACAAAAACATAATTCGATCCAATCGAATAAGATTGTATCGACCAATAGCACTGCCAAAAATTTGCATTGCCTCATCCAGTTGAAATTTCTCTTTACGCTACTGGTAGATAGCATTCCATCGAATTGAACACAATCGAGTTGAATGTGCCATTTAAAAAAAAAACAAGTTATGTTTAATAACTATTAATCAACCTTATAATAGGATTTTCACAAAATTTTATTCCAGAACTAATTTTTCCAAAAAATCATACTGAAATAACAAGTTAGAAACAGTACCTGGTGAAATATTTATCGCTCAATTTTTCACCAAGTGAGCTTCCATTCATAACATCATTTCAGTGGCACATTCAACCTAACATAGTTGATGATTCGATTGGAACGAATTCTATCAACCAAAAGTGAAGCCAGAAATTCCTTTTACTCCACCCAGAAGAAAATGTCTCGCTACGTGACTGGTAGATAGAATTCGAGCGAATCGAACATAATCGAGAAAAATATGTTTCTTAGTCGTCATTGAAAACTACACCGATTTTGCTCAAAAAAATAAAAAGTGTAAACGCTTCTTTTGGAACCTCTGTGAACACCAAAAACGGAGATGCACAACCAGACTCCATTTAGTCTACGTGCAAAATTTTAACATATTACGGCATACAGTTTTCAGTTATGCGAGATGCATTAAAACCAGGGGTGAATTCGTGCTTGGTCTTACTAGAACGCCGTTACTTTTCAAGAAAAATAATTCCTCTTCCACACAAAACTGGCCAAAAATCGTTATTTAATCATTTATCATTAGCGTTTCTGGTACTGGAACATTTACGAATTCACCTCTGATACGTACGTACTTACTGACGTCACGAGAAAACTCATAATATTGAATTCAGTAATTATCAAAAATGGACATTTTGATTGCCCGTATATTCCTATGAACTTGCAGACGGGTCGAAAACACTAAACATACATCTGGGAATGAGTTAAATGGAATTTTTTGGCCTAATTCAAATGAAATTGTTTTTTTTTTTTAATTTAATGCATTTACTCCTGTACTTTGCACAAGGAAGAAAAATTACGTTCTAGCTAATTGGTAATTCCATGTTTGCAGTGAAGTTTCACAGAAATGATATTTTATTTAAGAATTTCATTGCATTTTAATGGTATAAAACAACACTAATTTCTTTAATGGTCATTGATCATAAACCGAGCAGTAGACTACTGAGTAGCTAAGTAGTAGGAACGTAAACAAATCAGATTTATAGACAGTAATAATAAAGTTTTTGTTCTTGAGGATTTTTTTTTTTTTCAAATTAATTTATATAACCATTTGTTTTGACACAATTTTTGTTTACTTTTTAAATTATTTTGGTTTTGAAAACTTACTTATGGAAATTTATATTTCAAATTAAGTTGTTATTTCTGTAGTAAATATGATTTTGTACTACAATTTTCTGCTACCTTTTTTGTTCGTTTGTCATTTTGCTGTAAACTATTCAATTGGTTTTGAGATGCCATTAGATTTTAATTTTGAAATGCCATTAGATTCAAGCCTGCAGTCTCTACAAAAATGAATTTAGTGAGTATTTTTTCTTTTTATAAGCTTCTTTTATACTTGGGTAGCACACGTTCTGGGAGGATATTAGTGAACATATTCTAAAAACTGTACTAAAACGTGTGCCACAAAATGTTTAGCGCAAGTGTTCAAAAACCATTCTTTTACACTATCCATGAAATGTCTAAAAATTGCGCTAAAAAGGATATACATGTTCCGAACAGTGTTTCTAGAAGTGTTTTAAAAACTGACCGGAAAAAGTGTTCTAAAAAAAGGGACAAGTGTACGTGTTCAAAAAGTATTATGACATGTGTTCACAAAACGGTTCTAATACCTATTAAAAAAATAGTGTTCTTAAAAAGGAGACAAGTGTACGTGTGCAAATAGTGTTCAAAAAGTGTTTGATTATTTGCAGTGTACGTGCCTGATAATTTTGAGAATCTTAACAAACTGAATCGAATAATACCAAGGACGAAGTAAGATTCTGTTTATATGTATGGACAAGCTAAACAGGTTTCAAATCAAAACTTCAACTGTGGAGAAAGTAATTAGATCTTAACTTACTGTTCTTGTTAAACGAATCAGCTACACAAATTCTGAAAGAACAGCTATTGAATGTAGTGGCAGAATATTTGACTACGATTCAGAACAAAATGTAAGCACTACTTCTAACTTCTAGTTGACTGATCAACAAGAATCTTTTTTTGAAGGCATGATAAAAATTCATAAACCCCTGGAACGACTACTCAAAACTGGGGTTTAGCAAACGCCGCATTCACAACACACTTTTCGACCCGGTAAATCCCAGCTCAGGCTCCGCAAAAAAAAAAAAAAAAAAGATTGAAAAATTCCCCGTTTCCCTAAAAGAAGAGGTTTCCCATTGTGTCACAGAAAGCTGTTTTTACCCCGCATCCTTAGCGGCTAGTAGACAAACTTGTTTCGCGTAATGCATTGTGGGTAAAATTCTGCTTTTGTTCTCAGAAGTAAGCAGGAGGAGAAAAAATCCACATATACTCCGCAAATTACCGGAATGCGGTGAAAAGCAGGTTTTTTCCGGGGTCGAAAGTGTTCATGAAAACGGCCGTAAAGTGCCTTTGGACGCATATTTGCTGTGAGTAAAAAGAGTACATAAAAATCTCTGATCACGCTATTCATGAGCTGTTAGTGTAACCATTTTAAAGAACATATTGTTACGAACCTGTAAATAGTTTCTTGTAATGAATATACACCCCCTTTAAATTTGGCTGAAGTATACGTCTCCCTATTTCCTTTTTTTCATTGATAAAATTTGATAACGGTCTACGCATTTCGAGAAGCGTTTGGAATCTTGTGGAATGTTTGAGAGATTTCTTTCGATGTTTATAAAAGCATCCCGCGTGAAAAAAAGTTAGTTTTGATTGAGAATTTGTACTGAGAGTGTATTAGCTCTGTTTATTGCGAGGCATTTCGCTGTGTTGTTTTCGTATTTGGAAGTAAATACGTGTGTAACCGTTGAGTTTACGGTGTTGAGTGATACTTGTTTAATTGCTGATGATTAATTTAGCAGTTGTTAACGATTTCTCCTGTACATAGTGTAAATAAAGCTCCTGTGTTTTTATCAAGAACTGTGTCGTCCTTTCAAGAATGTTGGAAGTCTCACCGGATCCGTTACAATTGGCGCCCAACGTGGGGCTACTTCAGGACTTTCTTGGAGTAAGTGTGACTTTGGACATTTTTTTCATAAAGACTTTTTTTTGAATTAGGACTTTATTTTTATGGTGATTACTCGCGCAATAGATGAACAATTAAAACAACTTCTTGACGCAATCAACTCTGTGAAGAGTGATATGGCGGCTAATCAAGAACAATTAAAAAATGATATGGCGGCAAATCAAGAACAATTGAAAAATGAATTGGCGGCTAATCAAGAACAATGTAAAAGTGATTTAATGGTGCTGAAAAATGATTTAGCTTCTAACCAAGAGGAAATTAAAAACGACCTTACTTCGGTAAAGACTGTGATGGAAAATAAATTTAATGAGATAGAGCATCGAGTTGATGCTTTTGATGAAAAACTTGAAACAGTAGAGAACCGTATCGCAACAGTTAAAAATCATGTGGATGAGAAAATTAAAAACATGGAAAGGAGATTGGCGACCGCGGAAAGCAGCTCTGTACAGTTTGGCGCTCCCACATCGGTTGCTCGACCGTCCATTAAACTTGCCACATTTGATGGGAAAACTTCGTGGCAGGTTTACAAAACTCAATTCATGATAGTGGCGGAAGCGAACGGATGGGACTCTGCTACCAAGGCCTGCCATCTTGCAGCATCTTTGAGAGTTTACGCAGCAGACATTCTTCAGACCCTTCCGGATAGCCAGCGCCTGGATTTCTCCGCCCTCACATATGCGTTGGAGCTTCGCTTCGGTGAGAAGTGCCAGAAAGATTTCATCCGACTCCAGTTGAAGTCCCGTTTCCAGAAAACCGGGGAAACCCTGCAAGATCTAGCGACGGACGTCGAGAGACTGTCTCATCTTGCTTTTTGCGACTGTCCTGCGGGTGTTCGAGACAACCTGGCACTCAACTACTACATCGACGGGGTTCGAGATCCGGAAATCCAGAAAGCTCTACGGATGGCGGATGTCAAAGACCTGAATTCTGCTGTTGTGTATGCGATGAAGTTGCAGGCCGCCCAGCAAGCAACCCGCAAGGATCGCCATTCAATCCGCGGTGTGAAAACTGATGAACTTGATCCGGTTTCGTCACGCTTTGCTGAACTGGAAAAGCAAATAAAAGAAATTGCAGGAATCCTCAAAAGGACTTCGGCTCCCAAGGACCAAAATGGACAATCACTTAAGTGCTGGAAATATGGCGGCGAGGGTCACTTACGAAGAAACTGTGAAGCTCGCCAAGAAACCAGAGGGAAGAGCACCTCTCCCTCGCAGGTCCAGGAAAACTAAGCCATGGCAATCTCGCGGGGCGGAGGTCGCCAAATTGGAATGAGCCCCATCTTAAAGTTTTCCAGATTTCATCGACGAGTGGCGGCAGTAATGGATTGTTTGTTTACGCATATGTAAACGGGTTTCCCTGCGAACTGATTATTGACACTGGAGCCAATGTTACAATCATTAGACCAAATGTGGCTCGTCAATTTGGACTCAACATTCTATGGACGCCGCCCTGCGTTACCCTCCAAACTGTGACAGGTGACAAGATCGAGATTGAAGGTAAAGTGAACTTAGAAATTGTGTTTGGAAATGCCACTTACCATCATACGGCATTCGTTGCTGCTATCACAGACCCCATCATTCTCGGATTGGACTTTTTAAAGAAGTATGACTTCAACCTCAACTTCAAGACTAATGAGCTGCACTCGATGAGAGAAGACATAGCCATCTTCAACGCTGAAAATGATGTAAAATCCGCTCATCAAATAATAGCCCAAACAGATTTATCGATTCAATCAAGGTCAGAATCATTAATACCTGGCTCCATTGAAGAAAGCAATAGTTTTCGATTTGGACTCATTGAATACCCTAACTTAAGCAATAACCTAAAAGGAGTGCTGGTAGCATCTACGCTTGTGGACCTTTCTAAGGATGTAATTCCTGTGAGTGTGAGAGTCGTCAACGTGAGTGAAAGGCCAAGGAATATCCGGAAAGGTGAAGTGTTAGCAACCTGTACTCCAGTAAACAGCATCATTAGAAGAATCAATTTCCCCGAGACTGTGTCTTCTGAGTCCTTGACATCGAAGTTAATTGGGAGTGCGCCATTATCGAAAGATCAAAGAATTGTTGCGAAACAATTGGTGGACGACTTCAAGCAACTGTTTTCATCTACATCGGAGGATGTTGGCCGTACGAATTTAACGCAGCATAGGATTTTCACTGGAGAACATCCCCTATTAAACAGCATCCAAAACGACAACCGTTCGCCAAGAAGGAAGAGGCTGAGACTCTCCTGAAAGAGATGCAGGAGAATGATGTCATCGAACCCACATCCAGTCCTTGGGCCTCTCCCATCGTCTTAGTCCGAAAGAAAGATGGCTCTACCAGATTTTGTGTCGATTACCGACGGCTGAATGAAATCACCAAGAAAGACAGTTACCCTCTTCCACGGATAGACGACAGCTTGGACACTTTTTCCGGACACAAGTGGTTTTCGACCCTGGACTTGAAGAGCGGCTACTGGCAGGTTGAGATACACCCTGATGACCGAGAAAAGACAGCGTTTACAACTGAACAAGGCTTATGGCAGTTTAAAGTGATGCCCTTCGGTCTCTGCAATGCACCAGCTACGTTCGAGCGTCTTATGGAGACAGTGTTAAGAGGACTTTCCTACGAATCCTGTCTGGTCTACTTAGACGATATCATCATCGTGGGACGCAGCTTCGATGAACATCTGGCTAATCTTAGGAAAGTGCTGCAAAAGCTTAAGGAAGCCAATCTGAAATTAATCCCGTCCAAATGTAATTTGTTCCGCCGGGAAGTGAACTACCTTGGTCACATCATCTCTTCTGAGAGTGTACAAACCGATCCAAAAAAGGTATCTGCGGTCAAGAGTTGGAGTCGTCCCGAAAACATCCATCAGCTGCGAAGTTTCCTGGGGCTCTGCACGTACTACAGGAAGTTTGTAAAGGGTTTTTCCAACATTGCACGACCTTTGCATAAGCTGACGGAGAGCAAGCAAAAGTTTGAATGGTCCAAAAAATGCGAAGATGCATTTCTACGACTGAAGGAGGCTTTAACATCAACGCCTATTCTCTCATATCCTCAGCCTGGAAAATCCTTCATCCTAGACACTGATGCGAGCCACGAGGGCATCGGAGCTGTTTTATCCCAAGAAATTGACGGCAATGAACATGTTATCGCTTACTGGAGCAAATGCTTATCAAAGTCGGAGCGAAATTACTGCGTCACCAGAAAGGAGTTACTGGCCATAGTGAAAGCTGTAGAACACTTCCATCATTACCTCTACGGCCGAAAGTTTCTGCTTCGGACAGATCATGCCTCGTTAACTTGGCTTTTGAACTTCAAGAATCCTGAAGGCCAGATAGTCAGGTGGATACAGCAGCTCCAGGAATATGACATGGAGATCAAGCACCGAAAAGGGTTGTCTCACGGTAATGCAGACGCTTTATCAAGGAGACCCTGTCCTGAGAACTGCAATTATTGTTCCCGAATCGAGAAACAGTATGGAACGACTAGCCCTACTGTCTATCAGGTGACAGTGACTCCAACATCATCAAAACCTGATCCATGGAGTGACGACCACGTTCGAAAAGATCAACTTGAAGACCCCGACATAAAACCAATTTTGGAGTTCATGGAAAGTGACAGTCGGCGCCCTAGCTGGCAGGACGTTTCCATCTTCAGCCCTGCAACAAAAAGATACTGGGCTTTATGGAACTCACTCCATTTACGAAACGGCGTACTGTACCGAAAATGGGAATCTGATGACGGCAAAACATCTAGGTGGCAGTTACTACTTCCCCGATCAAGGATTTCAGATTATCTGAAAGAAATACATAGTAGTGCGACTGGAGGACATTTTGGTGCCTTGAAAACCCTCAATAAAGTTCGGGAGCGCTTCTTCTGGAGCAAGGCGAAGGATGACGTGGAGAAGTGGTGCCATTCTTGTGACGCCTGTGCTGCTCGTAAAGGACCGAAGAAAAGAAGCAGAGGGAAGCTACATCTGTACAACGTTGGATCTCCTTTCGAACGAATTGGGATCGACATCCTGGGTCCTCTACCAAGAACTGCTGATGGGAACAAATACATTCTTGTTTCCATCGACTATTTCACCAAATGGCCCGAAGCGTATCCCATTCCAGATCAAGAAGCTACCACCGTAGCAGAGACTCTAGTCCAGCATTGGATCTCGAGATATGGAACACCTTTGCAGATTCATTCCGATCAAGGGAGGAATTTCATCTCTGCTGTGTTTAAGGGCCTATGTCAAATTTTCGGAATTGAGAAAACTAGGACAACACCACTACATCCACAATTGGACGTCATGGTGGAATCCTGAATAATCTCTCGCTTATGGTATCCAGAAATCAACAGGATTGGGACAAGAAGCTACCTTTGTTCCTGCTGGCCTACCGCAGTGCTGTCCACGAGACTACCGGATATGCCCCATCTCAGATGCTCATCGGACGAGAGCTTCGGCTACCTTGTGATCTCGTCTTCGGTCGTCCTCCGGATGCGCCTTCATCGCCTGAGGAGGACATCCAAGATCTCCAGGCCCGGTTGGAAGACGTTCATAACTTCGCATGAGCGCGAATCAACATCGCAGCGGAGAAGATGAAGACCCGATACGACACAAGGTCTACTGGACATGAATTCAACGAAGGCAACAAGGTTTGGTTATGGAATTCCATCCGACGGAAAGGTCTTTCACCCAAATCGCAGTCGCATTGGGATGGACCCTACAAAGTCCTTAACCGATTGAATGACGTCGTAGTGAGGATCCAAAAATCACCTAATGCAAAACCTAGGGTTGTACATTATGCTCGGTTAGCCCCATACTATGGCCATAGTTCATGAGTATTGCGTAAACAACCATGGTTGATAACATAAAGTTTGTAGATAATTTTTTTGCTTTTATTGTTTAGTAATATTTCTTGTTATTATTGTGTTTCCTATGCGTTATTGGTTATTATTAAATGTGTGTATTTGTGAACTTGTGATAGAAGTTTGGCACCCTTTCTGGGGATGGTACTGCCCGGGACGTGCAGTCCTTAGGAAGGGGGCAATGTTACGAACCTGTAAATAGTTTCTTGTAATGAATATACAACCCCTTTACATTCGGCTGAAGTATACGAACCCCCCTATTTCCTTTTTTTCATTGATAAAATTTGATAACGGTCTACGCATTTCGAGAAGCGTTTGGAATCTTGTGGAATATTTGAGAGATTTCTTTCGATGTTTATAAAAGCGTCCCGCGTGAAAAAAAGTTAGTTTCGATTGAGAATTTGTACTGAGAGTGTATTAGCTCTGTTTATTGCGAGGCTTTTCGCTGTGTTGTTTTCGTATTTGGAAGTAAATACGTGTGTAACCGTTGAGTTTACGGTGTTGAGTGATACTTGTTTAATTGCTGATGATTAATTTAGCAGTTGTTAACGATTTCTCCTGTACATAGTGTAAATAAAGCTCCTGTGTTTTTATCAAGAACTGTGTCGTCCTTTCAAGAAAGTTGGAAGTCTCACCGGATCCGTTACAATATATTTGTGACGTAGAAATTTCAGCATTGATATTTTTCGAGAACAACAAAATGTCATATATCATGTCTAGATCCTCGATTTAAAACCTTAGTGTAGTTCTTCCCAACATAGAACTGAACAAAAAGTGCCACTGTTCCTCAAGACAAGCACAAGTGTCTCATTTGTGTTAAGGGAAAACTTGGAACATGTTGGTCATAATAAGAACTGAAATTCATGCTGAACTTAAATTCAATTTCTAAAAAAACTGAAATAATTAAAAGATTAATTTTTATATCCATATGAAAGTATTGTCAATAGTGTGATATGATATTTAGTATTCAGGGTGCCGCAAGGATTGAGCTATCAAATGAGCCGTAAAGTAAACGAGCTGATGTGTGCCTCACATGACTTCCTTTTACTCCTAGTTTACTCTCTATCACCAACAGTGGAAAAATTGAAACAAATTTTTAAAAAACCGCCAAATTTGTTACCAAGTTGGCGATAAAACTTGGCTACCAAGAGACTGGCGATGTATCGCCAAGTGTCCGCCAAATTATAACACCACTTGAATTTACATCGAAATTAACAATGATTTCCCCCCAAAAAGGGGGCAAAAGACCCGTTTAGAAACACCCGAATGCAACCAAAATAGGAGGTGCTCAACTAGATCCCACTAGGAGTCCACGTACCGAATTTCAACTTTCTAAGACTTACCGTTCTTGAGTTAAGCAACATACATACGCACATACGCACAACCGCACATCCGAATATAAGCACATACATACATACAGACGTCACGAGAAAATTCGTTGTAATTAACTCGGGAATCATCATTATGGATATTTCGCGTGTCGATACGTTCTTAGGCACTTATCCACGTGTGGTCGAGTCGAAAAAGAAAACTCAATATTCATTCGGGGGTGAGTAAAATGGAAATTAAGGTCGGTTTTTGAGTGAAAATATTTTCGCGAATACAATACTTCCTTTTTTGTAAAAGGAAGTAAAAAAGTTGAGAAGCACTGGGTAAATTTCTTTTTTTTTCTTAATTTTGAATTAATTTCTCTCTTGAAAAATAGTCTTAAACTACAGTCAGCCGTTGTTTTCAATTTCGCTGCTGACGTCACACGTGAGCAGATCGCTAAGGGTTATCAGAATAGAGTTTCAGGACACTGCCTAACTTCGCTAAATTAGTAGTTAAATATTATTTAACTACTAATTCTCGATCCACCAATAAACCGCTGGCGGTAAAAATTCACTAAATAAAGGCGGTATCTTGCCAGAAAAGACAGCCACACAATCCGATTCAAGATGGCTTTCATCGCTTTTACAATCACACGATGAAACATTGTGAATTAAAAATCAGACAATTCAAAAGATTAATTAAAAATGAAACATTGGAAAAGTTAAAGTATTTTCTGGATCCATGTTATTATTATTATTATTATGATTATTATTATTATTATTATTATTATTATTATTATTATTATTATTGCATATTCTACCAATTTCAGTGACTAAAAGTAGCATACGTTAGAGTGAAGGAATTATTCCCATTGCTTCTGTTAAACAACACAAAAATCCTGTCTTCTCTAAAACTGAAATATTTAAACCGTTGAGAGAAAAAGTGTTGTAAGTCAATAACACAAACTTTTGAGTAATTGAATGGTTTTATAGCCAGTTTTACACAAAAGCTTACTATTTTACCCTTTCACGTTTACTGTCTATCGAAAATAAATACAAATAATTTAAGTACACCTAAACCTGTTTCTATGCAGTGGATAGGGACCGCATAAAAAAAAAAAATGTTCGAAACTTTACGAGTAGCTTTAAAAAGTTGTTTTCGCAACACAGTTAAAAAAATTTCTTTTATTCGGTGGATCGGAACCGCATAAAAAAAGTCTCACATGGAAAATAACCCCAAAACTTACAAAATTGTAATATTTAAACGAAATCAAAATAAACCAAGTGCCGAGCCTTTTGCCGAGTAGTCGGACAAAATTTCCCAAGTAAGGAAATAAAAAAAAAAAAAAATGCATAAAAAATGACCGCATAAAAACGGGTTT
Source organism: Uloborus diversus (assembly GCF_026930045.1). NCBI lineage: Eukaryota > Metazoa > Arthropoda > Arachnida > Araneae > Uloboridae > Uloborus > Uloborus diversus. The sequence goes on along the minus strand of NC_072732.1, from coordinate 85,345,701 downwards.
GGGTGTACAAATTTAAAAAAAAAAAAATTGACTTACGCCAATTTAGCATCAAAATCTTTAAGTTAAATGATTAAAATAAGTTGTGTTTGACCACATTGGCTGCACAATAATATTAATTCTTTATTCGGAAGCAGTAACACAGCTGTGAAAGTGCTTTTTAAAGATTAAAGAATGCTTTTTTTCAAATTTATACTCCCATTTTGGTTTAGTCAAAATTTCTCCAGAACCAGAATTTCCATTTTGATTTTTCCCAAGATCATTTCTTTCACGTGAGCAGCTCAGTAGAACTTGAAAAATAAAATAATGCGTAAAAAAATAAAATTACGAGCGCAAATGTCCTGATAAAGATCTTCTCGGAGAAAGAGATGTTTTTATTTCATGGTTTTTTTTTTTTGATTCTCTAAATCAAAAAAATAAAGTTATGTTCAGAATCTTTTTACTTTTAACGATTTTTCAGCTATTACAGTACTTTGAATTTTTTTTTATCAAAGAAGAAGATGAGTAAATTCTTGAAAGGGTTAAACCCCTTCCCTATAATGTTAAAAATTATCTTTGAATCACTTAACAAATGCTTTCGAAAAACCGAAATAAAAAAACTCACGGGTGAACATATTATATGGTTAAATTTCTTTCAAATAAAGCTTATTCGAGACAAATATGCCGTTTAGTTCAGGTGCTATCTTTAGCTTCCCTATAAAAACTGATTGAGGGAGGTTAGCAGATAAACGAAATGTCTGACAGATCAGGACACGCAATTACTTTACCAGTAAAAAACCCATACAGTAAACTCCCGATTATCCACGAACGGATTATCTGTGGGACGGAGTCTCCGCAAATCAATTATCAAACAGAAATGTATGTTTTTTCGCAGCAAAAAGCAAACACAAATGGCTCGTTTTTTTCTTGAAGAAAGGTAAATTTCAACTCGGTTGTTTTTGTTTCATTTATTTATTTGCTTATTTATTTATGTTTTGTGCTTTCTCCATCGAATGTAAACTTGTTCTTTGTTGACGTTAAGTTCGGTTGTCTAAAAACAAAAAAGATTTTTATTGTACTGAATATATTTATATTTTCACTGTGTATATAAGGTATTACGTATCAAAACATCCAAGACTTTGAGACAGGACAATTTTTACCTTATTTGTCCTTAATTTTAGCCTTTTGTAGTTTATCAGCGATTTTCATTGTTCGCGTCACCTGTGCCATCCAATTCCGTGGATAATCGGGAGTTTACTGCACTTTGAAAATTTAATTTTTCAATGTTTTTAAACTTATTTTTCTGTTTTGATTTAATTTTCACGATACAATTTTTTTCTTCCAACATACGATATTAAAAAAATGTAAAATCTTTAAAGGAAAAAAGTATACTGAAAAACAACTAAATGCTTTTGTCTTTTGGTGTTATGTAACGTCGCTTTAGGTTTGACGACGAATGATTGTGACCTTGTTTTATGTCAATATGTCTCGTCTTGTAGAACGTTCTTTACATCGGACGTTACATGCATTTTTCTGCAGCAGATTTTAAGACAACTGGAAAAATTGATTCCGTAGGAAGTCACGTTTTATTCAACAGCATATAAACATCTCCTATGAATATTTCATGCCATGCGGTATTTAAATGTCCAATGCGTCTTGTTACATGGGTATTTCGATGTCAGACGTGATGTGAAACATTTTAGTGAGATCAGACACCTAGGGAAATCTTCGTAACGCTTCTCTTCCAAATAACTACCTCCCACACGATAAAATCGTGCGTGCTGATAAAAAAGCGTTTTAGCGTTTGATCTCGAAGTGACTGTAATGTTACAAAATTGAAGCAAATTTAAACTGTTTTAAAACAGTCTTTTTTCTAGTAGTTTTAGAATCGTCCTTTTTTAGAACAGCCTATCAGAGAAGCGAGAAATAATGTTTCACTTTTTTTTTTCTTCATATAGGGTAACGGCACCAGTAACAGACATGCTTAAGACATCGCTCTCAGATTAAGTTAATTTTCTGAGCATTTTAATGTTTTTAGACGTTTAAAACTATTTTTCTTTCATGAAACTACATCTCTTCTAACGTTTCGCTGCTTCTGAAGCCTCTGAAGTTGTTAACTCTATTTTTATTTGCACAATTTCGGAAAAAGGCCCGACCTCCAGTAACAGACACCGGAAAATCAGATGATATCCATAAACATACAGGATAAGGAAAGGATAAGTAATGCACAAAATTCCCTTTTTCTCTTCAAAATGTGCAAATGTTCTTTATTTTTAGAACTAAAGCCTTATTAAATTTAAATGAACATGAAACACCATTTGATCTCGTGGTGGTTATTCATAACTTTCCACCACTGCCTTGTTAATACCACTAGGCTCATGAAATTCACTCTGATAGCTCTAGATGGTTGCACCGCATTCATTAGCCACAGTAATGTCAGTTTTGCCAGCCTAAAATTCTTATTATTTAAATCCAAACTGACGACTGTTTGTTGCTGGTCCCTAACTCGAACCCCTCGTTAATGCAACTCGAATATTGTTGCATCTAAGAAATTAACAGGATTGTCAGTTGTCCTATCTTTTATCAGGCATTTTGAACAAATTTACTCGTGCGTTTTTTTCTCAGCTGGATGATGACGTAAAGCAGTGGTGCCCGATCTACTGCCCGCGGGATACATCCGGCCGTGAAGTTAGTACGTAACTAACGTTTTGATTTGTAACAAACAAAACCGTTGTTTTGTTTGTTACAAATCAAAAAGCACAGTTCATGAAAATGTTAAAAATTTGAATACAAATATTAAGAAATTGGTTTCTGTAAAACAGACGCATTTAACAAAATAAGCATGGCAATTGACAAAAACAATTATTGGATTTCAATTTTCTTTTCTTTTCTCATATTTTCACATGATATTTAGGAAAAAATAAATATTTTGAAATTTATTTGCGTTCAGGGCCGTGATAATCATTTTACTGTGAGGTGCGGCCCTCGGGTAGAGAAAGGTTGGGCGCTACTGACGTAAAGGATTTCTTCGGTTGAAGGGATGAAAAGAAAGGATCTCAAATTTGAAAGTACTTATTCTCTCATTTAAACTGAAGCTTGCTAAGATTTCCTTTCAACCACGCATACATTTTATGCTAAATATTAGAGTATGTTTAAAGTCAAAAAGTCAAAATATAAAAGTCCTGTTTCTCTGCGTATAAAATTAACATTTCTCACATGTTATCATTCGACCACCATTCTGAAACTTTAAGCATAGTGGCGCTATAAAATGTATTCCTGTGAATTTATTTGGAAATTTCAAATTCAATGTATCATTCTTTGCTCATGTGTTTCGAAAGATACTAGTAATCACACCGACTGTAGTCGGAGGAGCTTCTTTGCTCATGTGCACAATTAAAAAGGAAAGAAAACTGATTTTGCTGCGAAAGTCCTATTAAATGTATTTCTCAGAGTTTTCTTTATATAGAAAGACTCTCTACAGTACAATGTAATGTTTAGATTTTTTTATACTCATAAACAGTGATTATTTTTCTTTCTAATCAACTGGAAAAAGTATTCCAGTAATTGCAAATCATGTACTTTTCTTTCAAAACAAATCAGTAACCACCAGAGCAATGTAAGTTTTCTACTTGATTTTCTTTTTCAAATGACAAAACAAATTAATTGAATCAATACAATAATAAAAATTTTTTGGGCTGTCATGTAAAACGGGACTCCCTGATCTGCACGTTTTTCTGTTAGTTGGAAACGAACATTAATTAGTTTTCCACCAATGAATATTATTCTTTTACATTGTAGTTAATTAAAAACTAGTCAGTTTATCTTTCGCTGATGCAAGAGATACGAAGAGTATTTTGTAGTTTTAAATGTGATAATTAAACATTCTTATCACAAGATGATCATTACGCATTTGTTACAGCCTTTTTTTCGCAATTATAAATTCAAATAAATGTGAGCAATCTGTTAAATCAATTGTCTACTCATATCAACCAATCAACTCCGGCAATTAACTTAAAAGTAAAAGTGTAATAGTCATGACGATGTTATTCCAGGCACGCGAAATTTTCAAAATCGACAATATAATAATAATAATAATAATAATAAATAATTAATAATAATAATAATAATAATAATAATAAAATATATTCAGTGTAAATTTGTTAAGAAAATTAAAACAACATTAAAGTATCTATATTCTTAAAATTATTTTCCACCATGCTCATTTAATTTTTTTTTTTTTTTTTACTTTTTTCTATATTCAAAATAAACAAAACAAAGGCAAGAATTATCAAAATTTAGCGTTTCTAACTTCTATAAATTTATCCGTTTTAAAAACAGCGTAGAACCTTTTGACTATTTTTGGAAAATGTGTGTCTGTATGGGTATTTGAATATGGCTAAAAGTTTTTGTAGGAACACTTAAAAAATTGAGAATCCAATTTCAGTTCACAATTCAGTCCAGATTGTTACTGGAGCTGATGAATTTTGACGCCAATTACTCAAAGGAGTTTTGAGCAATCAAACTGTTTTCATGTTAAACGCTACTGATATGGGACAAACCACAGCCATCTTAACACAAGGCCTGCGCGCTCATTCAACATGGCCGCCCGTGAAGGCGGTTTGTTTACATCTCATAATAGCTCTACCGTGAATAAAAATTTAAGATTGTTTTTAATCCATTGAGAAAGTAAATGGTTTTCACATGAAGTACTCTGATACATCTCTCAATTAAAATTTTATATCGTTTAAGATTTAATATCGACACAAATAGTTCTGAAATAGGAAATTAAATTAAACTGTATGCATATGACACATTAAATATTATATTACGCAACATATACAGATAAGAAAGGAAAATCAAAATTTATTTGTATGGATATGAAGAAAATACTCTTGAAATTTAAATCCTAACGTAAAAGAAAGGACGAAATAAATTTTGCTTACTGTAAATTGTAAAATGAGTTAAGATGAATGGGAAGTGCATATTTGTTATTCATAATCTAATAATCATTTTTCCCGCGAATGATTAACAGTAGTATTGATTTTCTTTGATGTAAATGTAAACAAATGAAACAATAATATAAATTGGAATAAAAAACCTATATTTAGACATTTTTCTAATTGTTAAAAAAACAACAACAACAACATACACTTTTGCGAAATGAATTGCTATAATACCCAATAGTAATTACAAAACATCTAAACAAACGAAACAAACCAAACAATTGAACGACAGTACTGATGCATATACTTCAGAGAAAAAAACGTATAGATTTATCATGAATTTTTACTGGGAATCTATTTATTGTGAGTTAACTTCTTTATTTTTCTTTTATCTACTTTTTCATTACGACTTCTCTTTTTTTTTTTTTTTGAAATTCAACAGTGTGGTGTTCCCGTAGGGTATACTCATACGCCATATACTCTCAAACAGTTTTTAGACATATAGCGTATACCCTCAAGCTTCATAAATTTTCATATTATGATATACTATGCATTTGATCATATACACAAATTGTGCGTAATGGATTACTGGGAGTAAACCCGCAGAAAAATTGATGGGAACATCAATATATTATCAGACATCAATATATACACGACTTATAAAGTACAACAGTATTTTATAAATCGTTTGCATTACATTTCGCAAAATCAAGAAAATGCTGTGAGACCAAAGCTTGTAATGATCATGTACCAGATTTCTAAAGCATGGCTCGCCAATATTTGTTAAAAGCTTTAATTAATTTTCATTTGATACGAATTCCTTCTAAAAATTTTCCACAACATTTTGAAACATATTTATACAAATAGATGGTGCTTTAAAAGTTAAAACAGTTGGCCCTTTTAAAGAGCCGCTGTCTAATGTATCTATTAAACTGCACTGTTCAGATAATTTATGTAAAAAGTCCCTTGAAACATTAGTTAGAAAAAAATAATTGCTGCTTAAATTGAGGGTAAAAAAGCTTCGTCACTAAAATCGAAAGTAATAAAAATATATAGCATGAAAGAAAAACCATACATAAAAATGTGTACCTTACAGTAATAGAAGCTGCTTTAAAATATAAAATAGTTGGACTTTCTAAAATGTCGCTATCTATTGTATCTACTAAACCGTACTCTTCAGACAATTCATGCTAAAAAGTTCCTTGAAACAATATTTACAAAATATAATTATTACCCAAAGTGGGGGCAAAAAACCTTCATCACTAAAATCGAAAGTAATGAAAATGAATTGCATGAAGAAAACCACACATAACAATTTGTACCTTACGGGGGAAAAATCATTAAAAAATTATTTAACAAGTATTTTTTTTTTCATTATCGATTCTTTAAAATAAACAAGCATTGATAATCAGACTTACCTTCTTAGAAACATGTTTTGGTCAAAAAATGTAGCTACAAAACATATTCGGAAATGTTATACATTTAATACGTTAAATTTTCACTACTAAAGCATCACAACGGCTTCTGCAGCTTTAAGCACAACAATACAAAGAAAGAAAACAAAAAACATCATTCCAACTCTCTGTTAAGAGACTAGCTGATAACGTAAACTGAACATTCACACATACATTTCGAATAATTATTACTTTGCTAACTAATACCAGAGTTGTTTTGCAACGATCAGCTAGTCCACGAACGCTGTTTGAACTAAAGGGAATTTACCACCGATCGCCTCTGCGAGGTCACGTGACATCGATTGCACAATACAGCACGTAGGCCTGATATATAGAAGGCTGTGGACAAACAGTGATAAAACTATTCGCTCAATAGTGCTCTTGCTGTGGATGGATCTCTTGCTTATCAAGCTTTGTCCCCTGTCGTCTCAAGGGGAGAAATCAAACGTTTTTGTTGGCGGGTGTGAATGATACAGCGCAAAATACAACCCAGGAACTCAAACGAAAATTAGTAAACATATAAACTCTAATGCTGAAATACTATGTAAACTTGGAATCTGAATAATAAGAATCGAGTTAAAAAAATACGTCTTTCTACTATACAAATACAAATACAAAAGTAACGACCAGCAACAGGCTCTGGGCCCAGCTAGACTGGTCCTAGTCAATTTACAATCCCCAGTGAAGATCAATGGCCCTCTTAAAACTATCTACTCCCTTGCTCATTACCACCTCTTCCGGTAGGCTGTTCCAAGGTTCCACTACTTTGCTAAAATAATAATTTTTCCTAATATCCATGTTAGCCTGAGATTCAAATAGCTTAAAACAATGACCACATGTCCTGTTTTCAGTGCTAAACTTCAGCCTCGTAACATCTTTCATTTTAATAAATTAAAACAACTGAATCATGTCTCCTCGGTCTCTTCTTTGCTCAAGACTGTACATTTTTAGCCTTCTAAGCATGGAATCATAATCTAAGTGGGAAAGTCCATTTATTAGCCTTGTAGCCCTCCTTTGAACCCTTTCCAATACATTAATATCTTTCTTAAGATAAGGAGACCAAAACTGAACAGCATACTCCAAATGGGGTCTTACCAAACTTCTATATAAGGGCAGAAGAACTTCTTTAGATTTGTTTGAAATAGATCTATTGATAAACCCAAGCATCTTATTGGCTTTGTTACTAGCAATGCTGCACTGTTGGCTAAACTTTAAATCCTGACTTATTAAGACCCCCATATCAGTAACTTTGTCTGCCTGACTAATGACTGAACCTTGCAAATAATAACTTGTACACTTATTTCCATGCCCTAATGTAGCACTTGACATTTCCCAACATTAACAGCCATACCCCATTTATCAGCCCACTCCGTAATATGATCTAGATCCTCTTGCAGCTGATTTGCTTGTTCTTCATTTTCTACAGTCCCCATAACTTTGATATCATCAGCAAAACAATTCATGTTCCCAGAAATATTCTATCGTTCATAAAGACAATTAACAAAACAGGCCCAAACACTGATCCTTGAGGAACCCCGCTTAAGACCTCACTCCAATTAGAATAATTTCTCCTTACAACTACCCTTTGTTTCCTTCCGGTCAGCCAGTATTTTACCCAAATGAAAGTTTTCCCTCCTATTCCTATATCAGCTAATTTGCTAAGTAGAGCAACATGTTGTAAATTATCGAAAACTTTTTGAAAATCAATGTAAACAACATCTACAGGCTTGTTATTGTCCAAAGCCATGGTAACTTTGTCATAGAAATGTAATAAATTAGTTGCACAAGATTTACCTTTCCTGAAACCGTACTGAAAACTAGTCAATAGATTATTAGTCTCTAGAAAATTTACTATCTTAATTTTCATCAATGTTTCAAAAATTTTGCAAACCACCGAAGTTAAACTCACATGTCTATAATTTCCCGCACTCCCTTTAGACCCTTTCTTGAAGAGCGGTGTAATGTTAGCCAGCTTCCAGACCACTACTATACGTCCTTGAAAGCTCGGTCTAAAATCAGTATGAGAAAAAGGGAAAAAACCAAAAAACAAACCATTGATACAAGTAACTTTAAGAATCAAATATACTTAGGTGTCATATGAAAATCTGCTGAAGTTCATCCAAAAAGATATAAAACAATGTTGGAAATCCTTTTTAACATTTCCCCCATCTATTACACAAATCCTGACATATATATTCAGCGTACTTATGCTTTGATATTGAAAAAAGTTAATAATTTTCGGTTATAACAATGGTTTCAGACTTACTAAGAGCTAATGTGGCTAATCTTTAAGCATTTCTTGGTTGGCTCACGAAGGTTGAAAACTAAAACTAGGCTTTTTAAAAATAATCACGCATAAACCAAATGAAATAAGATAAAACTAAATTAAAAATGAATTGTAACAGTTATCCTTTCATAAACCTTGATATTTGCTATAGAAGCAGAACTTGTTTCAAAAAATACATAAAAAGACTTGAGTATACATAAAGTTTTATTTCTAGTAAGAAAAATTCTCTCAGTATTTTCTTTCGGAAAAATCATTTTATATTCTTTGGAAGTCCCGTGCATCTATTTCGGTATACTTCTTTTTCCGCATTAAAAAAACTTTAAAAAACCGGTTTCCCTTTGAGATGTTTTATAACATACAACTTTTTCCACAAAGTAAGCGTAGATACTATTCCCAATACAATCAGTTTTTTGTCAAGAAAGCTGGATATTTTATTCTTTTTCTTTCTATTTTTCATTGGATTAAATGTATCGGTTCTCTTTTGTTTACTTTTAATAGTATCATAAAAAAAATATTATCAATACATTATTTTTTCATGTGTTAGGAAGAATTCAATTTTTTTTTCAACTTCAAATCAGTTAAAAGACCCATTAAACATTTTAGAGTTTATTTGAGTAGGATAATCTATAAATAGGAGAATATAAAATTATATTCTCCTTCTTATATAGTAGGAGAATATAAAACTAAATCTTAATTTTTTTTAAAAAATGCATGATCATTCGAATTTTGTTTTACTGAAATAAGGCATGTACTGTCTGATCACCGATTATATAGAAAGGCTAATAGCCGGTTATAGGCAGAAATGGATGTATCTATGAGTTTGTAGGGGGTGTTAAGTGGTTGTTACAAATGTGCGCTAGCCCCAGTTTTGTAAAAATGAAAATTTGCCTACGGAAATATTTTTTTTGATCTAAACTATATTCGATGTACATTCCAACTACAGAAATTAATTGATTTATTTTTTCACAACATAGTTTTGAGTTTAACATTTTGCTTTTACATTCCCAAACGAAATGATTTATTTTATTTTTGTTGTTTCCGTAGTAACTATTTTTGTTTCCCCTCATTTTATTTTAAAGAATGCAATAAGTTAATAAGGCACTAGTGGCATAATAAAACGGGAGCATCAATATCCCATCGCTATTTTCCCTTCTTCCCTGTTGGATTCCTTCAGATGGAATCGCCTTCACTTGGCCGATTGCCAAATTACACACAATCCGTGGTCAAACAGTATAGGAAATGTTTTGTTTTGTCAGTCGACTTCAAATCTTGTATGTCAAATCAACTAAGAACATATTTTTAGATATTACAAAAAAATAGAAAATGAATAAATCCAAAGCGGCGAATACGTAACCCTTGCATGCAATTTAACATCTATTTTCCTGTCTGGACCTTTCGCACACGCCTTGGCTTCATCGTTGAGTCAAACTAACGAGAAAGCTAAGAGGGTAGTAAGATAACCAGATGGTCATCCAGAGCTAAAAGAACCTACTTTCCAGCATACCAGCATGAATTTTCCAGCATTAGCAATGCAGTCATTCAGGGTCTCTATGAGACACAATTTCTCTGCTTTAAACTTCCCCAGTCATATTTTAATTGTTTTTCTGTGTTTGTAGGCATGAAGCGGAAGAAAAGCTAATAAAGTATTGTATGGTTATCCAAAATTAATAAATAAGAAATATTCAAAAAAATATTAAATAAATTATTAGTCTGGTTCAAAACAATCCAGAATTTGAGTCACTTAAAAAATAGTGTTTAAAATAAATTGGTTTAATAAAAGTACTGACACTTTATAGCAGAAAAATATGACTTTCAATTATTTCAAAACTCCCCCTTTGTACTGCTCAAAATCACAAGATCTCTATTATTTATTATGGAGCACAGAATACCGTAACGTAGGAAGAGCACTTTCAACAACATCAAAAATAGCTCCCGAACAGTAACTTCAGAATAATTGAATGATGTGCAAGTTGTGTCCAACATTGATAACTTTTCTTTTTTATAAAATAATTAGTAGGTAGTTTATTTCATAACCTTGGCTGGAGAGTGTAACACTGGGTTTCCGAAATCTTTTATTTTTGGGAGTCAAATATACAAAAAATATTTGAAGTGGCACAAAAGTAATCGGTGGGGCTCAAAGTTGCGCCAAATGACTGTATCGGTCCTGTAATTGGCTTAGACTCTAAATTATCGCCAATGTTCTTTTCAACGTCCGAAACAATTTTAGGAAAACTAAACGTGTCTTTCAAACAATAATCAAAATTAGGATACGTGTGTGAAAGGAGAACTGCTAGATTAATATTAAAGTTCATGCCCGGCGATCCATCGAAAAGATTGGAGTTAGGTTCAGTATATTCTAACTCCTTATGTAGTTCATCATCTCTATCTAAATTCAATCCAGAAAATTCAAACACCTAATACAAATCATTTCTCTTAACAATAGAAGTTATCTTTTAGATAATTCTAATTATTATTACAATTGTAAAGACACCCGTCAAACGCTTTTACCAGATGTCTTTACATCCAAAAGATGACAATTTTTCGTTGAAAAAGGGGTTCCTTGTAACCCCGAAACACATGCATGCAGCAATCTGTATATTTGCTGAAAAACGCTGCGTATCTCCTATTACTTCTGCGCAGAAAGTTTTTTTTCCTTCATATAGTTACACGTTTTCTTATTTATGAACTTTCAGTAGAAATCATTGTCTTTAAAGTAAATGTTTTAAAAAATGAGTCTTACAGAATAGCCGCGTTTATAACGCTTTTTTCGACCCGGTAAATCTCCGTTCTGGATCCACAAAAAACCGATTGAAAAATTCCCCGTTTCCATGTAAAAAGAGGTTCTCCCATTGTATCAGAAAAATTGGTTTTTACCCAGCATCCTTAGCGGTTAGTAGACGAACTTGTTTCGCGTAATGTATTCGGGGTAAAAACACCGCTTTCACTCCAGAAGCTAGCAGGAGTAGAAAAATCCCACATATACTCCGCAAATAACCGGAATGCGGTGAAAAGCAGGTTTTTTCCGGGGTCTAAAGGGTCCATGGAAACGGCCCTAAGAGGGAAGCAAAATTTAACTTCATTATTTCTTTTTAATATTCCGAGAAAATAAAAATCATTTTTTTTAAATAAAATTTCCTTATTCAATTAAAATTATTGACGCCATTCCAATAAACGTGAAAAAGAGCAGTGAAAAATTTAATAGTTCCTTGAAATTAAAAGAAGACATGTTATTTTTTCCCAGTATCCTATGCATCTCGTCTCCTGTGTAAAAAAAATTAGTCATCTATGAATCAGCAATTATTTCTTTCCCTAATTTTTGAAAATGTATTTTTATACGTAACTATTTAGTGTTTTAAATTTTTGATGTGGTACGTTTGTCATTTTCTCATACATAAATAATTCACTTACGCTTCATTTACATTTTGAGAGTGGATTCTATTGCTAGTGACTTTTATCATAAGTAATGAATGAAGTTAGTTCCATAAAATTAACGCTTTATTTGCATTTTGTTTTTCATTTTCCAATTAATTGATGATTATTTTAGTTTTCCTTGTAATTGAATTTTCATATAGCATATCAAAAGAAAAAAAAAGAAAGAAAGAAAATGTTAATCCTAGCTTTGGTTTTTGAAAAAGTTGTTGTTATCGAGTAGAGAGGATTATTACTTTGTTAATTAAGGATTTTCTTTCTCAGACTAAAAACTAACAAATAAAAATGTATTTAATTTTGAGAACACCGTAAAAAAAATGAGATAACTGTAACAACTACTATACCGCAGGATAAAGCTGATAATTTAACGTTGAAAATAACATATTTTTGATTACAAAAAAAAAAAAAAAAAAAAAAAAAAAAAAAAAAAAAAAAAAAACATGCCTGTAAAGTAATAAAAAGTGAAAAATAAAAAAATCAGTAGTTTGCATATTGAATATAAGGTAGATAAGCAAAATAAGGCTATGTAGAAAAATAAGACCAAATTTTCGTTTTTCTGATACAGGATAGCAACAACACAATATTGTAATATGAGTAATACTCACATTGCAATATTTTGTTGTAAGTCAAAAATTATTTTTGCCATTATAAAGTTAAAAAATTTTAGGCATTATTATTTTGAATGATAATTGATGCCTTCTAATATTCGTTGCTGTATTTATTTATTGGATGTTAAGCTTATTTTGGTATTCAGATGTAGCTTTTTCCTGACTGGAACAGACTACATGTATTACTACATAGTTAAAATATTAACAGATAGATGGAACTGATAATAGAGTAAATATTTCACCATTTCACTTTGCTCCACATTCCCCTACATACATTTTTCAATGAATGCTTAAACTACGAAATGTTTATGCTAGAATAGTTGAAAATGTTTGCAAAGATAAGCGAAATACCAGGATATCTTGAATATCTCTTTCTCTTAATCTATACATATAATAAAATAAGATGTTTGTGTGTGTGTGTGTGGCGCGCATCCCGGGAAAACGGTAAGGCCTAGAAAGATGAAATTTGGTATACAGGTGTACTTTTTTCTGAAGTTGTGCACCTCGGGCTTCGATTTTTGATATTTTAATTAGAAAAAAAGTTATTTAATGTTTTATGTGTTTTTTTTGCACTTTTTAGTACTTTTTACCTCACAGTCCACGAACCAATCGCACCACACAAATATTTTTTGCACTATAGTGTAGAAAATTTAATTTTAATTATGATGAATGAAAAAAATTTGAAGATAGAGCAATCTTTGTATTTTTTACGAATTTTTGAAAAAACCTTTAATTTGCATTTTTTCCCGGGTTTTACTTTTTTCTAATATCATCCTGCGAGAAGTATCAAAGCCCCATTTCTAAAATTTAAGTTGGTAATAGTAAAAACATTTCGCCCTCTTCAAAAGAAAAAAGTTCTTAAAAATACGCAATAGTTTTTTTTAACATTTTTTTAATGCTGAACACATCATGTCCTTTCACGCATCAGTCGAAAAAAGCGTTCTTCAATCTTTAATGCCTGTGACGTCACTACTTGGGTTTCGATTCGATATTTACGATGGAATCTTAATCGCAAGCAATGTTAATCTTTTTTTTTACTATATAGCTTACTTCTACATTTTCTGACGTGATGACCACGTGTTTTTTCTGCAGCGCTTGCTTTTTTTCTTTCCTTTTTTTTGTTTTATTTAGGGATTGCATTTATTTCTTTTTCCATCCCCCCCCCCCCCAAGCTGGACCTTTCGCTGTATCTATATTACGTTAAATTTCATAGTTGTGCGCATTAATTCGATAAAAACAGCGAGATTTTTTTTATCTTTGTCAAACGCTACTTTTTGCACACTACGGGGAATTTGAGCTTTTTTTTTTTTTTTTTTGCTCTACTTAAATAAAAAAAGCGGTTTTTTGAGTGATCTTTGTTTTTATTAGGAAATGGGCGAGGAGGTCAAAATAAATAGAGATGGATAAGAAAATGTAGATACAGATTGTAAAGGTAGATAGCCGCCGAAGGCGGCAATCTTGGCGTAAAAATGTGAATGGCACAAAAAAAAAAAAAAAAGATAGAGATGGATTGATTAATACTGCTGCCAAATTTACTTAAACAACCGCCGAAGGCGGCAAACTTGAAGTAAAAAGGTAAATGACAAGTTAGCCAAACAGTCGCCGTAGGTGGCTGCTTGCACATTGGGTGTCAATGCCCCCCTCCCCCACATGTGGAAGTGCTTTTTGTTATTTTTCGACAAAATTTGCATGAAGAGTACGTCGTTTGTGTCTCCCCTCCCCCTCCTTTAAAAATATTCCAAACGACAAAACTGGAGACAGATCTAGAAAATATTTTATTCAAATTATTAATGATATAGATAGATATAGATTGATTGACACCGCCACGAAATTTATTTAAGCAGCCGCCGAAGGCGGCAACATTGGCGTAAAAAAACGAATGATAATACTGATTTATAGAGAAAAACATTGATTAATGTCGTCTCTAAATTGTTTAAGCAGCCGCCGAAGGCGGCACCCCTGGCGTAAAAAGGCGAATGGCGTAAAAAGGCGGACCAGCTGGTCGCCGGAAGCGGTTAGTAGTAAATAAAAGTACGGTTTCTAAGATATTCTGGAAGGAAGTCTGTGTCGGACCTGCGTCCTGGATACCCCATAGCACTTACAGCCTTGAAATTTTGTACAAAATTACTTCGAGCCCCGGAGGTGTGCACCTGGTGTTTTATTCTACAAAATTCGAATTAGTTTTTTTGTAATTAATTTTTTAAGCTCAAAAATTGCGTAAATTGTCTATTATTGTCTATTAAAGGGGTGAAAAATTACTTGCACACATTAATATTATATATCGTTAGAAAGGGCAGAGTTTTCTGCGTTCTACACAATTTATTTTAATGCTCTAACGTTAATACGGCGGGAGTTATTTGCGTTTTCAGCTCGAATTGTTTTAGGCTTAGCAAAAATTTAGGCACTACTTTATTAAATCTATCGGTAAAAACCAAAATAATTGTCCCACAGTTTTCTTTTTGACCCCACTGAAAAGAGCGCCTTTTTTTACTCCAGATCTAACTCGACCCATGGTCAAAAAACTAAGATTATATCTCCAAAGAAAAAAAGGTTACCAGCCGTTAAAAATCAAGTTAAAATAATCTCACATCCATTAAAATTATTGATGTTTTATTTGTCGTTGCCATAGTTACGTCATTTCGATTCGCATGTTTCTTCTTTCTTATTCACAAACTTTAAGGGATTTAATTTTAAGAAAAAATCTTAGGCTCAACTCAATTCAAGCATCGAGCTAAAGAGCAAAAAATATTACTAGAGACCACGAATATAAAAGCGACTTTTCAAACGTACAGAACTGTTGTTTTCCAGTGCTCAGGAGTCCCTTAGCCCTTACGGCTCTACAAGTTGGTACAAGTTATTTGGAAACACGGGAAAAGGGTGCCCTTTGTTCCAAAAGGAGCTCATAATGCGTTTTCAATCTGTTTCTTTATAATTGACGATTTAAATCTTTGCGAATCAAATAAGACTGCGAAGCAATCTTCGGGGGTTGGTGAGCGTTAGCGAGCAGGGGGGCAGAGCCCCCTAGTTTAAAAAAAAGAATCAACTTTCAACAAGCTTACTTCGAATGTTATCGTTATTTGCAACTTTTTTTTTTTTGTTATTCAGGCAAAGCTTGTTTTTAAAATTAAAAACAATCTCAGTAGTTAAAGAAAAAATCTTTTTTATCCAAAAAAGAGAAATGATGTCAACATGCGTTTTTCCAAAAATAAATAATATGTAAATTTTTTTAATGTAAAATACACTGCTTCTATTCTCCACTTTCTTTGCTTTGCCTTTCAATAAAATGGTTTCTCTTTCTCTTTGAGATTTTTCCTAACGTACAACTTTTTCGAAAGTGGACATAAATTACTTTCCCATCACAATAGCTTTCTTAACCCAGAAGTGAATTTTTTGAATTGAACTTATTGGTTTCCTTTAGTATACATTATTCATTTATTTATTTGTTCTTAGTTTTTTTACATAAAAAGTCTTTGGATAAAATAGTTAATTCGAAACAGAATCCAGCTGTTTTACGTAAAAGGAAGTATGTTCGATGTTGATAAAACCAAATCAAAATCACTCATTCAAGCTGTTATACGATTATTCTAGCGTATTCTAGCTTCCAAGGTATTTTAATAAGGAAATGTAAAGAATTTATTTTGAAAATGCATTTCCCTGAATTTTGATTTGAAAACAAATAACCATAGTATTTACACGAATAACCCTTTTTTTAAAAAATTTATTTGCAGTGAAACGCTAGCTGATTTAAACAAAAACAAAACATTTAGCGTTTTTGAAATTCTTATGTTGAACCTGCTTTCAATAAAATAATTTCAATACATGAGTTATTTTTATAATTTGATGATTAAGGTGGGAAACCAGTTTAGACGGGTCAAAAAATCCATTTTTCTTAAATGTCATAAAATGTTAGTAGAACTATTCAAGAATATGTTGCCAAAATTTAAATTCGAAATTCTGTTTAGTTCCAATGCCATGAGCACTTAAAAATTTGTGAAGATTGTAAATGTTCACAGCAATTTTTTTCAATCGCGTTTTTCTCGAAACGACTTTTTTTCAACTGGTGTGTATTCTAGCGCAAAATGTTATTGGCCAATCCTTCTGAAATTTGCTGTGAATATTCTTTATTCAATTACACTCTGTATGAACCTAACTCTGGGATGATGATATTACTAAATTTTTTTTGTGTGTGTGTGAAAAAATCGAACAAAAATGGTTCAAAAACGTGAATTTTGAGATCAAACACCTCAAAAGCATGAAATGTTTTTTTTTTTTTTTTAAATCAGAACTAGATTCATACTCTGAGAAAAGGTGTTGTTAACGATAGAAAAAAATTGTAACGATTACTGATAAAAATTGAGACTTCAGGAATGCACGTCAGCAACAAGCTCTAATGGCGACCATCCATGCACATCAGCTTCTAACTCTTCCATTTTTGCCAGAAATGACTTGAAAAAATTACAAAGTGTACTTCAAAATATGAATCAAGTTTGAACAAATTCTGATAATTCCTTTCCTGTTGAAAAAACTTACGAAAAACACTAAAATATCTGCCTCCTACACTGGTTTAACCCCTTAAGCGTCTCCCCCTTTTTGTTAGAATTCTTGATTTATTTGTAATTATATATATATATATATATATATATATATATATATATATATATATAGCGTTATTGACTGTTTTTATTCTCTCCCCGTTGTTATCAAATTCCTTTGAAAGAATAAACGGAAGCTTAAGTAAAAAAAGGACATACACGAATCATTTTTAAATATTGTTTAGCTGACCAGCCTCAGATAATAGCATGGTATCAAGCACAATTGTATGTTTTTCTGCCTCTTAGCTATAAGGGAGTAAAACAAGGAGACGTCATGTGTTCGATCACTTTTTGCCAAAAAATGATCTTTTTAATTCCTTTTACATAGTAAAGGAAATTTTGCGTGAAAAAAAATCACTGAAATATCGGTCAAGATTTCCACTCCAGAACTACGATGTAATTTCATCGACATCATAAGGTACCTTATTGTTTTCTTCTTTAATTTGTAGCAGTAAGAAATAACTACTAAATAAAATCAACAGTTAAGTTTTAGATTCAAGTCTACCTGACTGGTGTAGTGGCGAAGCATTGCCCTAATCTTACGCCTTTGGTTCTGAGTTCTGACCGCGGTCCAAGAGGCAAGTCGGTAGATTTTCGAGATGTCCGTTAAGGAGCGGTGTAAGAATTGAAGTAGCCCATCACATTTTAATAGGGATTGGCATTTTTAAAGGCAGCGCTGATTTTATTTTGAACTGTTGTCTTCATTTTTTTAGAGGCTAATGTTCTAATCTGACAAGAAATTTTTAGGGACTTACGTATTTACTGCAATGAGGTTTTTTTTAGAGCTCTTGTCACGCGAAGGGAAATTTTATCATAAATTTCCGCTTTCTTTTTCACGCCTAAGAGTTGAACATGTGTCCCGTGAAATCGCTTTTATTTTCAAGTTGGACTGTGCAACGCCGGGCGACGCAACTAGTATGTTCACAAAAATATTTTCCACCTTTACCTAAATTAATAAATTTCAAAAAAGACAACATTTTTGAAAATGCGCATCCCTTGTTTACACGACTCACTCTTTCTGTAAACTTAAAACAATTGTCAATTTTAATAGATTTGTGTGCAATTGCACCCCGGTTTTTCTTCTATTTTTTAAATGAAAAACGTGTCTTGAATTCTAATAAATGTGTGACTAATAACTCTTTTGAAAAGGCACATTTTAAAAATAAGTTTAAGAAAAAGAAATGTTTTACTTTTCACTTTAAGTAACACATTTTAAACAACTGACCTGTATTCATTAGAGTTAAAATGTAGGTATTTTCGTAATAATTGATTTAATGAAAATTAAACCAACAAAAGAACTTTTGTTTAGATAAGTTTTAATGTGTTTTTCTATACTTTACTAGAAAAGATAAATAATCGTAATCTGAGAGAAAGCAGAAAATTTTGACTTTTGACAAATCTACTGATGTTGTAGGTTTTACGTGACTCGACACTTTCTCACAGTTGTTATAAGATTTAAGGTTAAGTTCCTGTTCTTTGGGCTTAATGGTCTCCTATTTCTCATTCTTCTGACAGACTTCCAAAACGCATGTATATGTGATTGATGGTACTCTTTTTCGTTAAAGGAAATCTTTTCGAAAATGCTTTTATGAAAGGTGATGTTTCAACTGAGTAAGAGAGCTGTTTTGAGTTTTAGCTTGATCTGAAATGTATTCGAAAGCGCCATTTGAAGCTGAAGCCAAAACCAGAAGCTCTCAGAAATTACTTAAAAAACCCTTAGGTTAAAGTTATTAAAAGCATTAAACTTTATCTTTTAGAAAATCTTTTTAGAAAATTTACAGTATTATTCACAAATATCTTTGGTACGATCTGATAATGAAAAACTGCATCTTTATTTAGAAAAGCACACTCTTACAAAAAAAAAAAAAAAAAAAAAAAAAAAAAAAAGAAATCTTCAAAATTTGTGTCTTTATTTTAATTATTATTATTATTATTATTATTATTATATTATTATTTTTTGAACCATTTATCGGTTTGGTACAGTGTTACTTGATTATTTCTTACGATCCCATTTGCTCAAACTTCATTTTTTTTACATGATATATTTTTTTTATGAAAAGCTTACTAACTCTGCTTTGTTGTTTTTGGAGAATTTTTCGTATGAACGTTAAAAGTTTAAGTAAAATAAAGAACTTTTGTTTTTCCCAAACAAAAACAATTTCCAAGTAATAAAAATTATACCATGGCGTTTCTTTATATTGTGTGTTATTTTTTTTAAAGAAGACTTTTCTTTAAAAACAATGTCAAAAGAGAGGTACAAGGGAATTTATATTAACGTATACAATTTGAAATTTCGTTTACGGTCGAAAAACTTTTTCCAAACTAAAAGATTCTTTAGTGCAAAAAAAATTTAAACTCTTAATCCCACCGGTTTCTTTTTAAAATGCGAGGTTTGGAGCTACTGCACATTCATATTCCGAGAAAAGTATCTATAATAGTACTTCCGCTGCAACGCTCTTTTTTCTTTAAAAAATGAATATGTATGATATGCTGGGTTAAGGAAGTGCTTATTTGTTTTTAAAAAGTGACACTGTGGGAGAAAAACAGAATAACTAGTAAAAAATGATGAAAAATGAACTCCAAACTCAGTTAAACATGATAAAGCAATTGCGTAGAATTAGATTAAAAAAAAAATAAAATAATTTTTTAAACCTTCTAAAGTCAGATTTAAATAAAAATGCTTCCATTTGAAAACAAGCAAAATTTAATTTTTATTACGTTGAAATATAGTATGACTATTACAGCAAAGCCGACAAGTTCAAACGTAAAATTCAAAACAGTAATCTCACTTATTTTTTAAGAATGATCATTTTAATATAGTTTTTTTTCTTTTAAAGAACTCAAAGTTTTTACGAAAAACACTTTTAAAATGCTATCGGTGCTATTATACACTATTAAAGCAATATTTTTTACGTTTGCTTAAAACTCTACCAAAGCTCAAACTAATAATGTTTTGATAACCTAACTGAATGCTTATGCTTTTGTTCAATTGAAAAAGCGTTTATTTTTTACTTCTTTTTTCAAATATATATTAACAATCCTTCTTGTTTCTCTATTGTAAAAGTATTTGTCAGTAGAAAGGTGAAGGGTAGGTAAGTATAACCACCGTTCCACAGTAATTTTAATAATGACCCTCTGAATGTATAGTGTCGCTAAAATCTGTTTTACAGTTTATCTAAAAATCTTAATATTAGCTTCTTAGAATCGTAACTTTTAACCTTATACCTAGAATGAGTGAAGCAAAATTGTAACCTATATTATTTATAGAAAAAAAAACTTTGATTCTCATAATCGCTGTAACATGTCAAGTGCGATTAGGTCCAATTAGACATCTGCCTTTCTCTCTCTTTCTTTGTTTTTAGACAATTTCAATTTTAAATGGTTCATTTCTCTCAATGGAAAAAAAGTGCTTGAACAAGCAATAGACAATGCTTTTTGATAGATAACAGAGAAAACTGTGCTTTAGACTTTTTTTTGTGT
Source organism: Uloborus diversus (assembly GCF_026930045.1). NCBI lineage: Eukaryota > Metazoa > Arthropoda > Arachnida > Araneae > Uloboridae > Uloborus > Uloborus diversus. The sequence goes on along the minus strand of NC_072732.1, from coordinate 85,324,932 downwards.
GTTCATAAAAATTTTTTTTACTATTGTCAAAGCTTCGCTATTTAAACCTTTAGAGTACGGTCAACGTGCTGATGCAATGAAAATCGTTCTAGTTAAATCTGTTCTAACATTTTTCCCATTCCTTCTTGCTCCACTAACTATTTTATTACTTAAAAAATAAACTATCTTTTTTTACGATTGAACGTATGAATTTTACAGAGATTGAGTAAATGTGTAGGAAGTATGCTGCTGTACACCAAACTTCAAGGGACAGCTTCAAAGTCTTTCATATTCCTATATATTACTGTTCACTAGCCTTTCAATTACAATAAAAAGGTACATAATTGCTACTTAATTGAGATTAAAGAAAGAGTAAATTAAGCGTCAAGTCTTATGGTACTAGGTTCATTCATTATTAAGTAATAAGTTTCCTGTTAATGAAGTTTATATTCAAAATTTAAATGAGTTGCAAGTGATCAATGATTGCACGAGAAAAAAAGTAAAGAAAATAAAAAATCATAGCAATAATTAAAAAAGAAAACGAAACAAACATAAAACATGCATTAGATGATATTTTTTTAAAATTAAGGAAACGAATGTAACTACTGATTTTGAGATGAATAGTTCTTTGAAATATAAAAGTAAAAGCGCTTTATAAAGGGAAAACCATGCCTTTCTATCATTTCAAAGAACTATCATTTCTTCTCCACGTTTTTTGAAGTTCATTAGAATAGCGCTGGCTTTTTGAATAAGAAATGGGAATTTCTGTAACAGGCATGCTAATTTTGAGATGAACTCAGGTGCATTGAAAGGAAATATTCATTTTATTTGAGTTTTTACCTTACGTTTCTAGTTCTTGAGAAGAGAATTTTAATTTTGGGAGCAATCTTTTCTCGTGTACATGAGCGATCGTTGAAAACGTGTAGCAGTATGATGAGCGAAATGAATATACTTTTAATATCGCACACACACACACACACACACACACACACACACACAATGTCCACTGAATTTCAAAAATCGCATTCTCTAAATAACTGAGCAGTCTTCCTTGTAGTTCACAGCTCTGATTTTAGCAATTATACAGCGGAACTTTAAGCATTGATAGTTTGATGTATTAATGCCTCGTTTAAATTTTCCTGCTCAATTTAACCAATGAATAACTCATTTCATGGAAACATCTAAAGTTTCAAAAACATGTTACTATGAGCATGAACCCAATGCAATTTCAATTGGACTGTTCTAATATGCTGTGCTAAGAAAGCCATAAATTAACTACGAATTTCTGCAAATTAACTAACAGAAAGTTTTGAAACTGCTTCTAAACCAAAAGATATAAAATCGTAAGTGCATTGAACCGATATCCGTGATGACTGTGATTGATTCCATATAAAAACTAAATTTCTGAAAATGAAATGGAAGATGGCAGGAAAAGCAAAGATTAGAATTGTTTTCGTTGGTTGCATTTAGAATGCTTGACATTTTGTACGTAAAAAAAAGATAAAAAATATCAAACATTTTATTGTGAATCTACGAAATTTTTTTAATATGCTCAATAATTTAAAATCACAGAGAGCTAGGATTTTCCAAAAACGGAAAAGTAGTTCTAGACATTTTTTAGGGAAGTGAAATTCATCATAGACGAGTGAACCATATACAAGAGCAGTAAAGACCACAACAGAGATAAATTTTGTAAAAAAAACTAAATTTCTAATAACAAAATGGAAGATAGATGAAATGCGTACTTCTTTATTTTTTTTTAAATTTTATTTACAGTGTTTGATATTTTATATTTTAAAAATAACAAAACATTCAAATATATTATTTTTGGAAATTCCAGTTGCTTTTCCCTTTATTCTCCATGATGATAAACTTTTATTTTAGACAGTAGTACAGGAAAATGCGCTTATTGGGGCCTTATTACTAATTTGCGTCTAATGCGCTTGTGGAGTTGACAATATCTCTGTCACTAATGATAGTACTTTACTAGCTTTTATTGAAGAGTTGTGCTTTTTCGCGAACTCATTCAGTCCAAACAAAGAAAGTCTCAACAAACATGTACTAGGGGTCAAACACTCCCTTTTCGTTATCTTACCAACCTCTGAGGTCTTTTTTTTATTTGCTTTCATTCACCAGATACTAGATTATTGTAGTCCAGCAGATGTGACTTCCTTACTGAAGTATATTTATAATACATCTTTAACTTTCCTTTGAAAGTAAATTTTTGCATTTTTTATCAGAAAAAATAAAAGTTACGTAATGGAAGACATGATTAAAAAAAAGTGGTTAAAAAAACCCCCCTATAACTATGTTTGAAAAATGAGTGAAAAGATTTTCTGAAATACTATCTTTTACAATAGTTTTTTTTTTCTTTTTTTTCCTTTTTTTAAACACGAGCTTGTTAGTTTTCAATGCCTTTTGTAAAAGTTTAGAAAAAATACTTTAACTACAACTCTTATGGAATTGCAATGATGAGTAGTAATACTTTTTTCGTAAGCAGCAACGATGGGGGACGCATTTAATAATGACTGTGCAGTAAGTAAAAATTGTATTTTTGATAGCCTAAACAGACTTTTTTCTAACGATTGATATTATGTAAATCCTTACGCTACTTTCTCTCCGTTATGTGGCAATAAAACTTTAGCTTTAAACAACAGTTTTTAACTTGTGCCGGCAGTAAGATTTTTTTCCTCATTTCATTGACTGAAATGTGATTAATCATCTACTGTTTGGTTAGTCTGCAGGCGACATAGCGACACTTTATATGCTAAGCGATTGCTCTTTTTTTGTGACATCTTTTGGAAGAAAACCAAATGCACTAATATTAACTACTACTTTTACTTCTAGCGAAAAAAGTTTGAATTTGAAAATCAAACCATTATAGTATCAAAATGCTAAACTGCCACTAGAACAAAAATAAAGTATTGTAACATGGAAATAGAGTTTTCTTTTAAGCACTTGGATTTTCATATTAAAAGGAGCAGTACTAGAGGCCGCAAGTCCTAAAGTCATTTTTAGGCTAAGTTAGGTTTTTACACTATACCATGTAATTTCAATAAAATGCAACAAAATTGGAGAATTTGCACATTAGAAAATTTCGAGCTACTTTAAAGCTTTATGTTTACGGAACAAAATATTCAAGTGGTTTTTACAAGATGAGACTCACAGCTTTTAAAACTCTATTACTCAACTAAGTCAAATGATAAATGATTTTCTTCAAATGGCAAAATTTTTCAAAGAATTTTAAATAAAGTTTTAAGTCTAAATTGTGAGGAGGATTTACATTTAAAAAAAAAGAGGATATTTATTGCTTTATGAAAAAGGAAAAAATCCTAAAGACTAAAGGAAAATTCATATCCTACTCTCATTGAGAAATATATGTTTATATATCTTACTTCTTAAAAGCATTTTTACATTTATTTCAAGCATAAATGACCTTTTAAAGCCGCTTAGTGGCGAAAAAATCGGAGGTTTATATTCTACGTAAACACATTTCAGCGCTCTGGTAGCATTAATTAAATATACTCCCTATACTTAAATCCCAGCTTAAAAGGTAAATATTTAAAGAAACTGATTTTAAGTATATGTTATTTGAACAAAACGGTACTTTTTTCGAGGGAAGCTTACAAAATAAATTGGGCTCCTAAAATCAAATCGCCTTAGTATTAAAATTATCAGTTATATTTTTAAAATCACTAACAAACTATGCGGGTAGATAGCATATATTTTCGGATGGAATCTTAAGAAAAAAATGTTTTCCGCTCAAATTGAACATTAGAGATAAATATTTATTTAAAAGCTATCTAAACCTTGACTAAACAAAATTCATAGATTTGATTAGTATGTCGTTTTAAACATAACAAATCTTTGATTTCTCTTCATTAGAATTTTAATCTTATGATTCATGAGAGATAAAATGGATATTTTGTATATGTAACGCTGTACTTGCTTGTCGCCTTGCTCGCCATTTTGCGTGGAACTCTTTAAAAGTTACTTGTAGTTTAATTTTAAACAAAAATATGATTATCTTTAAAATTTCACAGGTTTTAATCTTTTATTCTATTAAATTTAAGGCTATAACTCATTATGAACCAAAAACGTGTTTTAATATGTGTTATTTCAGTTTATCGTTTCTTGCACTACGTGCAACTCTTATTAAAAAGATTCAAACTTAAAGTTTTTTTTTTACGATTCTTGGATGCTTACTGAGCAACTTTTTATGAAACTTGATAGGAAAATAATCAGGGATCATATTTGACTTAACGGAATTAGATTTTAATGACTTTTGAACGAAAGAGAGAAAGAGAGGTAGCGAAATCTAACAAATCAATAATTGCCGTTAAGTACTGTAAAGCAGATATTATAGATGCTTTGTACGAACAGATGGTTTGTGCAAATGCACAAAAATGTACAAATATTTTAACCTATTTAAATGAATAATGTCAACAACTATCAACCTCTTTTTGTTATTGCTTTTGCTCTAAACTGCATTTATAGAGTAAACATTTAAAAGAAATTGTCTTTTAACGATAAAAGTACTTCCTAAGGTTATCAAAACCGAACACTGCAGAATATACAATATTAATTTTTGACAAACCTTTACTTAGAGAGAAAATAAATCAGTGTGATGCAGTCACTAAGCTCTAATACTAAGAGCTTAGTTTTTTAGCTCAATGAATGTGAAACTTAGCTAAGCCTAGTCAAAGATCCTAATTACCCCACCTCAGAAAACGCCTCATTCATTCTTACCTTCCTCAGGATCTAGTTTCTAAATAATGCACTTTCAGTCTCTATTAAAAATTAAGACCTTGCGCATGTTAATAATGGTTTTAGAAAAAAGTTTATCAACTGCTTATGATTACGTTCCGTATGGAACGAACATAAACAAGTACTTTTCTATCATTTCACTCGTCGCCAGGTTTTAAAACTAATACAGACATACTTGCTATAATCTCAGTACAAGTCCTCAAAATGGAATTAACTAAATATCTAAATTAAAAAAGAGAAAATATCGCTTACTCCTTTCAACAACGTCATATCTTTAAAAAAACGTAATTTTTCGGTAGAGCGTTTTGATTATTATTAAATTAAGCAGTAAAAAATTAAAGGATTAAAAATTAAAAGCAAGATATCATGTAGGAAAACAATATTTCTAGCCACTGGCTGAACTTTTTCTTACGCATAAGGTCTTTTCAAGAAAATCTAGTGTTTCTTCTCTGTTTCACGAAGAAGTGTAGAAAGTGTAAGTTTAAAAAAGTTGCGCTTTATTTATGACGTTCTTGCAATAAGTTTCAAAAATTCAGTTTGAAATATCTCAAAATATGTCATCATTTTTACTGGTTGTTCTCCTTACAATACCGACATAAATGCAAATAGTGCGTTTCTGATTACAAAAAAAAAAAAAAAAAAAAAAAAAAAAAAAAAAGCTCTTTTTTTTACATGCAATCCAGTTTTCGGAATAAATAGTTCCATCTTTATTAAACGACACAGATGTTTCATGTCCAAGATGTGACATTCTTGAAAAGAACATTCCGAAAATACTTGAAAATGCAAATACAACAGTTTTCATCTCTAACAGTGAAATGTTAAGTTATAGAAATGCAGGTCTCTTGTATAGGTATGTTACTCATTCATGGCAGTTCAAACAAAGCCATAGCTCAAAATCGCTAATTTTGTGGATATGACGTTTTTGAAAGAAGTGAGTGAATATGTGTTTCGCAAGCTAGCCCCATTTTACCCCATACACCCCACATCACCCTAGCAAATTATAAAACGAAAGCACTTTTAAAAATTCATGGATTGAGCTGGATTTGATACGAAACGCTTCATTTGAGAGCTTACTCTATATTAATAAGCAGTCTCGATACAAAAGAGCAGAAAGTTACTACCCCGTGTAGAATGTTTAACATTATTACAATAGTTAATTAAATAGTATTAAATAACTTATGTTCTAAGAACATTTCATCTAGATTCTCTAATACGAAAATAATTTTTAAAACCTTTTTCGAAGTTTGGATAGACTACATTTTTGTAGAGGACTATATAAATTGAATACCCATGTGCACAAATATTGTTGCTTATATATATGAACCATTTTTTTCTGAGACGGCTGAGTGGCATAGTGATTAGGCATTGGCTTTTTACGTCCAAAGAATTAGGCTCAAACCTGGTTCCAGTAGCTGGATTTTATTTTCAAAGTTCAGTTAATCTTCAGCGTCCATGTTCTACGAATGTACGACATGTAAAAGATCCATTGAGTATTCATTTGGCATTGAATACGTTCAGAAAAAGTAAATTCCTTTAGCAGTTTTACTTCATAAGAATCTAGTAGATGTCTCTATCTGGTCGGAAAACTAGGGAGTCAAGATTCTTCAGATTATCAGTCAATAAACAGTCCCTGGCCACTTTATTAGACGCACCGTTGTTTTTTAAAAAAACAATGTTTCGGACGAGTTTATATGCAGTATTGTTATATTTAAAATATGTTGGATTGGCCGCGTAATAGTCCCGATATGAACCCAATTGAAAACGTGTGGATGCTGATGAAAAAGAGAAGTGGCTAAAGATATGATTACAAATAAAACCGAACTTTTAGAAAAGATCATTCATGTGTGGAATCATCATCCTCAAATGCATGAGACAGTACAGTCTTGCATTGATAGCATACCGCGCAGAATTAAAGCTCTCATAGCGGCTAAAAGTGACTCAACAAAAATATTAACTGTTCATTACATTTTCTTCATTTTTGTTCAAACTTTAATCAATATATTTTTCCTATAATTACGATGTTTCATTGGTGTTACCTATAGATACTTACGTGGTGAATGATATGGAAAAAAAAATTGTATATCATAAAAACTATATAGCTGTGCAGTATCACCTGATAATTAACGTTTTCCATAAAATCTTACGGTGCGTCTAATAATTTGGCCAGGGACTATAGGTGGCTGTTAAAGAATCAGACTTTAACATTTTTATTTTTGGGATTTTACAATATTGTTATTTTGTACAGACAGAGGGCAGCACCAACACGAGCCAGAATTGCTCACCTAAATTTGAAAAAATAAAGGTGGAGTCATATGCTGTCACTTTTTAAATGCATTAATGTGATTGGATATTGAGACGTAGCGTCGGTGTGCCATTTCGTTTTTGCGATTCTGATTTATCTAAAAAAAAGTTCAGTGCAGTACTCGTGTAGAAGCAGCATGATGTGTGTGCACGTATTTTTTGTGTTGTTCCAGCCTCGTGGGAAAAAGCGTCATAAGTTTCTTCTAAATCTACAATCATCCTGAGTATGATCTGGACTATATGTTTTTTTTTAATGAAAAATGAATTATTTTAACCAAGATCATTTTTATCAAGATTGAATTTCTTATCATCTTCGAAAATTCATAAGCCATGGAGCAGAAAATTCACCAGTATTTTATCATCAACAGTTGAAAATCCATCAAGTTTTAATACCTTTTGAACGAGCGTCTATAAGCCCAGGAGCAGCAAAAGTCATCAGTATTTGCAAAGGATTACAGAACAACTACAAAATATTTATTCATCAAAATTTAACTGATTCCAGAATAACTGCAGCTTGAAAATCCATCAACATTCCAAGGATTGGATTGATCACTAAACCTCCGAATCCAGTGAACTGTATAATTTTAATTCTGTTGTGAACACCTAAGGACTAATGAACGTTTTGTCAAGATAGTAATTTTAAAAAATGCCTCTATAGTATAAAAGCAGTCCATCACCGTTTCCTTCAAAAATCAAAAGGAAATATAGCCGTTGATATATATGATTCAAATCGAATGAGCAGAAGAATCGTCGCATTCCGATGCTATCCAAAGTATCCAATTATTACATATTGAATATCCAATTTCACATATAATCTATGCATAGATCAATTTTTGAATATATATATATATATATATATATATATATATATATATATATATATATATATATATAATATATATATATATATATATATATATATATATATATTGGTTCTTATATATTTTTTGTTATTGATGATTTGGTTTAGTATTTTATAACAATATGATATCAAGGTAAAATAAAATTATGATGGTAAGTTTTCACAAAATTGAATTGTTTTTTTTATGAATTTATTTGTTAATTAATTTTTATTTGGGAATAAGAATCCCAACTACTCGAAGTATACTTTTGATTGATAATTTTCCACTATACGTTAATATGGGTTTATTGCATTTTTCCTTAATCAACGCTTTAAGATATTTAATTCATCATTAATATCAAAAAATGATCTTATATATCCAATCTACCATTTAGTAAATGTGATCATTTTTATAACCAATTTAACATTTTATGGTGCCGTGTGGAGCGAACTGGGGTTATTTTATTTATTTTAATCAATAATTGAAAACCACTCTGGATTACATATGATAATTTAATGCCAAAATGATTTTATATTATTATGGTTGAATAATTATGTGTCAATTTTTCATGAATGCATATTATTTTTTCTGAATTGCGTATATATGTATATCTTGAATTATTACTGAAATTTTAATGATAGCCAATTCATTGTTACCCCTCATCCCAACATTTTCTGGAGACATGCAATCCATTTCGGAAGTGGCTGATCTTGAAAAATGGCCAGCTGCTAAGAAAATCATAATTTTGAAATTACGATTGAGAGACAGAGCTTATGAATTTTTATCTGAGATATTACAAAAAAATCCAAATGCAACATTTGCTGAGATTTCAAGGGAATTGAAACTTAAATTCTCCTCAACACCCTCATTTGAATCTGCCCAAAAAGAATTTTGGGGAATATCACAGAAGCAGGGGCAATCGGTAGCCGAATTAAGCGAATGTATTAGTAGGGCTGCTGACAAATTCTTAAATCCTAATAATAACTCTGAGAAAGATCTTTTAGATTTTGTTGAAACGTCAAAAATTTCAAAATTAATTGATGCACTGAGACCAGATGTTAGGATTGAGGTACAAAAACAAGGTCCAACCACATTTAAGCAAGCGTTTAAAATTGCAAAAAATGTAGAGACTGCCCTTAACAATTCAGGGAATTTTTCCAACCCCCAACTTGAGATCAATGTGTTTCTCCAGAGTCAAGAGGAAACTAATCGTAAGATTTCCCAATTAACTGAATCAGTAAATAACTTGAAAAGTTCAAAAGGATTGAATGAAAATGCTGCATCTTTGGCTCTCCTCTAATATGCCCCCCTCTTGGCGAGATTTTAATTTTTCGCTCGATACGAAAATCGCCAATAAGGCGATAACTTGGCAACCCTGGTTTTGCAACTTGAACGCTGGAAAGTAGTTTCTCGAAGTCTGTCTTTTTGCACGTGTCTGTGTGGTAGGAGGTAGGTGCTCATATGTTCCGCTTTTATAGTATTCTTTTTCTTGTTGTTTTTTAATGTTAATTTAGTTGAATTTTCTATTTTAATTATGAGTTCGGTTTGTGATGTTGTCCAAAAGTATCAATTGAAATTTTTGAATGAATCTTTTTCTTTTTCGTCAGGTCGTCCAACGTTTGGACGTACCGGAGTCCTAAATGGATTTTTTATATTTAAACTAATTGAAAAAAAAGAGGTTTTTTTAGAATTTTTAAGGGAAATTGGTTTACTGAAGAATGAAATGTTATGTTCTAGATGTAATTCTGTTATGAAAATTAAAAAAACTAAAAAATGTTCAGATGGGTTAATTTTTTTTTGTAGAAAGGTTATTGGGGGTGTTGTTTGTGGAAAAGAAGCAACGATCAGGAGTGGGTCATGGTTTAGTTCTAGCAAGTTGAAAATAGAGGAGATTTTTTTGATAACATATGAGATTTTAATTGGGACCAAAACTGCTGATATTGAAAGTCAATATTTTTTTTCATCACAAACTTTAGCCGATTGGCGAAATTATATTAATGAAGAAATATTAAATTACATTGAATTAAAATCCGAACAAATAGGGGGGGTTGGGAAAGTTATTGAAGTTGATGAATCTAAATTTGGGAAAAGAAAATATAATCGGGGAAATGCAGTTGAGGGACAATGGGTTTTTGGGGGGGTTGAACGGGGTTCGGGGAAAATTTTTTTGGTTGCTGTTGGGGATAGGGGTAGGGAAACTCTATTTTTGGCAATTAAGCAGTGGATACTACCAGGCACGACGGTGCACTCCGATTGTTGGAGGGCATATGATACATTGGGGGAGGAGGGGTATGAGCATTTAACAGTCAACCATAAACTTAATTTTGTAGATCCAGAAACTAAATGTCACACTAACACAATTGAATCCACATGGAGACACGTTAAAAGTACTCTACCAACATATAATAGATTAGGGGATTTTAAATTTTATTTAGCTTATTATTTATACAAAAAAAATTGTGAATACAAAAATGAGGATATGTTTGTAAAGTTTTTGGAAATAATTCGCGAAATTAATTGGGTGGAGTACAAAATACAAGTAAAATAAGGTTGTTTTTTTTTGGAATTTTTTTTGTCTAAACAAACATAATTTAAATATTTTTGTAAAGTAATGATAATAAAAAATGGGATAATTTCCCTAAGAGCGGAACATATGTGCACTGCCTCACGTGAGGAAGTAAAAGAAAAGTAAAAAAGGTAAGTGAACATATTTTGAATTATTGTGTTTTTAGTGTGTTTCTGGTAATTTGTATTTTGGTCTGGTTGGCATTTTTGTAGCACAAAAATGGTGTTAATTTCACATAAAATCTGTGACTTTATTGTATACTGAACGGAGGAGATCTGTGACTTATATCCGACTGTGATGTATATTAAAAGTCGGAGGGATAACGGACCGAGCGGCAGCGAGGTCCTGGCGAGCCCGAGGTCTCATTACGAAAGTACTATGAGACCGAGGGCTCGTATCCCGGAGAAACAACGGAAAAAAATTAATGCATTAATTTCATTAAATAATTAATGACATAATTTGAATTTTTCCTGTTGGCGCTAAAAAAGCATCGCTAAGAATGTGTATGACATATGACGTCATACATAGTTTTCTTGGCGACGCTTTTTTGGCGCCAACAGGAAAAAGTCGCCAAGAGGGGGGTATATCAGATTTGTTCCGCATCTTTTAGCTATGATGTGAATTCCTTAAACTCTAACACACATACTGATAATCGGAACAAATTTTTTAATCGGGGACCTTCAACTTCTAATTCCCAAAATAATCTAGAGATTCAGTGTCGCATTTGTGGTCGTAATCATTGGACCACAAAATGTTGGTATTTTCCAGGAAATTCAAGGGGTCACAGTTTTAACAATTTTCCTCACAGAAATCGTTCAGGTCATAGGGGTTATCACAATAGGCAAAGGGGAAGAAATTTCAAACCGTACCACCGCAACTCCTCCAACCAGGGTAATTTAAACTAGTAGGGGGTATTCGAGGTTATGCTAGCCATCAGAATTCGGAACCCCATAATCATGTCAATGAGACTGTAGGATGGCAGGATCCAAATTTTTATAAAGATAAATTTTTGTCAAATGAGATCAATGAAATTTTTTCTAGGGATGATGTGAAAAATGTGCAGGAGATAGGAACCTTACAAAATTTTGATAATCACCATCAAAAAGATAATGAGTTACAAAATTTAACTAATAAAGTGCTAATGTCACCAATTCTGAAAATTTCTTACCCATCATTCAAATTACTTTTAGAGATTTTAAATGCTATGCACTTATGGATACTGGTGCGAATATTTCAATTTGTCAGTTTTCTGTTTTAGAACAAATCAAGGAGGTTTCAAAATTAAATTATGTGTCAAGGGGAGTGAAAATTAAGACTGTAAATAATGAAAGCATAAATTGTAGGTCAGCTGTGGATTTAAAATTCAAAATTCAGGGGAAATGGTTTTCAAATCTTTTTTTCACCACAAATTTTTCTTGGAATGCTAATTATCAATTCATTTTGGGGTATGATTTTTTTCAACGTAACGAAATTATCCTCGACACAGTAAATAAGAGAATAATAACTGACAAAACTAAATTAGACTTCATTACTATTTCGCCTAATGAGCAAATCAAGCAGGCTAATGCTATTTCTGCAACCAATGATACCATTATTAATGATGCTCAGGAGCTCTCAACTAATTATTTCAAGGTAAAATCTGCTATTTACTTCCTACTTTAGTGTTTGTATAAATCTTATCATTAAAGAAATAAATGAAAGTTTTCTCAACGTCCCTCTTTCATAGATTTACTTTGGAGACACTTATCCATTATAACAATTGGACGCAATGGTAAATACCGTCAAAAGGAAGTAGGTCAATCTTTCCAATTCTTCCATTCTATTTATGCGTCTGCTTTTCTGTATTCCCAGCGTGATTTTAAAGAGAACTCCAGGGATGAGCAGGTAAAGTTTCCCTCGTATTACTTCTTCCAATTAGTGAAAGCAGTCACGTGGGACAACTGGGGTCAATTTTATTAACGTAGAAGCCTTTTATGGAAGCGGAAGTTGTGCTTTAGGGTGATTGTATTAAACTGAAAAGCATATTTTTACGGGATAGAAATATAACGAACGAGCAAATGTTCTAACATTTTTCTGTTTCTCTGAAAGAATTATTAATTTCAATATTGGCTACAAATACATAGCAGCAAAGTTGCGACAGTATGAAACATGGAAAAGGTTGAGGCGCACTCGGTAAATCTTCTGTTAACATCCCCGAGTACCTGTTGCAGCATCTTTACAGGATTAACGACACGTCCGCCATCTTGGGGCTGGTTGCCGCTTTCTTCCTACGTTTGCCATAATGAAGTAGCATGTATTGTTTCTTGGTTGCCGTGCTTCTTGATTGTGGATTAACATAGAGTATGGTCCCCACGAGATGGCGCTGACGCTTGGCGGGCTTTGACAGTTTATGACCTTTCTGTGTTAAACTGATGCAACTATGACCCACTCATGCATCCACCAATCAATGTCAACGCTTCAAAGTTCATTTATTTTTGATTGGACATTGCCCATTTTAACCGCAAGAGGTGCTGAAAGGAATCCTTGCATCCACCAATCAATGGCAACGTGAAACCAATCACTGGAAGCAGGGGTTCCCTGTAGTGCCCTCTTTGTTGCCATGAGTTTCAGCGATTGTCACGGCTTATAAGCGTAGGCAAAATTTAGTGGGGCCACGCATAGAGTTAATAAAAAACCACAATCAAGAAGCAAAACGCGTTACTCTTCACCATACCTGACATAAGAATAAAACAAAATCATTGTTTAGCCCCAAAATGGTGGACGTGTCGCTATTTAAGCTACGATCAAGGGCTTCCAGCAAAATAGTTTCGCGAAGTATATTGTTTTAAATCCCGAATTGTGTGTCAATTTTACATTAGAGTATCTGCCCATTGTTTCAAAAGAATTCACCTTACAAATGACACATTTACAACACTTTTTATATTGGGAATAATTCTAAATACTCGCAAGTATAGAAAAAAAAAATCTGATATTATTTTATTTTTCTGTTTCTTCCACAAATTTGTTCCTAGTTAGTTTCTTTCTGTTTGATAGGTTTCCAATGGCATTCGAAATGTTATCTAAAATATACAATTCTTATTACTAGTTCAAAGAAAACTGATTTTCACAAGTACGAAAAACGAAAAATTTATAAATTCTGGGAATTTGTTTCGGTTCTAAAATGAATCAATATGTTTTGTGTCGAAAAATCAATGTACGGTTAGCTCTTTTTGAAATTTCTCTCTTGAAGGAAATAATAATGCTTTTGTTCGCAAGCAACACTTTAGATTTAATAATAATAATAATAATAATACACACACACACACACACACACACATATATATATATATATATATATATATATATATATATATATATATATATATATATATATATATATATATATATATATATATATATATATATATATATATATATATACAGGGGCGGACTGGTTGGCTCTGGCCCAGTCGGCAAAAGACTATATTGGCCCACTTTCTGTAAATTAGTCGAGCAAAGACATTAAACTACTACTAGTTCCTATTTTTCTTTAAGTTCCTAAATCAAGATTTAAAGTTCTAAAATAGAAAATTGTGAAACGTAAAAGGACATAGCTAACACTGACAGATTTTTTATGTGCCTTGGAAGGATACTTATGGTTATAAGCCTGAAAAGGCACATCTTTAGGCTTCTATACTGACAACATAGGAAGGACACGAGGAAAGGGATGAGGAACCAGGTAAATCCCCTCGGGAATTTTTTGAAAAAGGTTGTTCTATATAGGCCTAAGAAAAGAATCGGGACACAGGGTTCTAGTGTCTTCCCTTGCAAGCGATATTTTCAAAGTTGATGTCAAAAAACGCAATTTTACAATTTTCGGTAGCGTTAAAGGAGAGGGAAAACAAGGGGTTCCCCCACAATTTTGTTTGCTTAACTTTTTTTTTTTTTTTCAAAATTGAAATCCATTTTAGTCTATCTTTGTTTACAATAGAATGTCAGGGGCTGTTCCCAGAAATTCTCCGAAATGGGAAGTTTTAGAAATGCAATTTTAGGCTACCCTTAGTAAAATTAATGGAACAACATAGCGAGCTCTCTACAAAAACGTTTAGAGTTTGAACTATTAAAAAACGCAAAACTAACTTTGGTCACGTTTGAGAGAATACGACGGTCACTGATATCATTTGGAAGCATTTAAAAACTGAAGTATACTTGTCCCAATTTTAAACTACATTTCGTTACTATAGGGAATCTGGCGACTCTCCTTCGAAATTTTATGAAATTGAAATTTTTAAAATATAATCTTATAATATGTTTGGAAACATTGAAAGGAAAAGAGAAAGGTTTTCCCCAAGGTTTTTTAGAAGGGCACTGTGTCCTTCCGCTTTTAAGCTAACCTTCGACCCCTGTCCTTGAAACGTCATTCATTCGTTTCAATCATTTATCCACAAGAATCTGATTAGAATATATCTCAATGTTTTTTGCATTACCTCTAAAACTAAACATCAAAAAGCTTTTCAATATTTTAAAAATAATTACTATCGAAACACCTGAACTATGTATGTACCCAGTACACCAAAAAGTAAAAGAAGCCTTTTTTATTCAACAAAACTTCTCTATCATTTTATCTGAAAGCGCACTGCCCCTTTTTTGGTCTGGAGGAAACGCTAGTTCTCTGTGGGCTTTTTTTTCTGAAACTGAAATCAATTTTTGGCTCTAGTGCAAATAAAAGGGTTACGAAGCTCTCCCATGAAAATTTCTATAAGTGAAATTCTAAGCTATCTTTAGTGACTTTAAGGGAATGCCTAAGATTCGAAGACTTTGGCAATTTTTCGATATTTAAGGGGGTCCGGGAAACAAAATGTGTCAAATTTTGCACTTTTTTTTTATCATTTAAAAAACTTTTCCGTCTTTTTCTGCTTAAAAGGACGTTTGAATCTTGTTTCTATCTAAATTAGAACGAAAGATATAATTATTTTTGTTGAATTCTTTTAACTAATATTATATTTAACTTTAAAACTTCAAACGCGTTTCTCTCCATGATGCAATTTTTCCCGATTTTTCGCATTCAAACTCTTATAAGTCAAGAACTGATAAAAATAAAGTAATGAAATTTGGAGCATATCTTTTTTAAACAGTTTACTTTGATTTTTATACGGTGAATTTGAAAAAAACCATTACTTCAAAAAATATGATTTTTTTTAAAAAGTCTTTTTGAATTTTTTTCGAAATTTTTCAATTATTTTCTATTTCTATTGAATTAATATTTTTTTAAATCGTCGAATAAAAATTAAAACTTAGATATTTGTGCATGGTTTATTGAAAATTTGTCAAGAATATTTTGAGTTTTAGCAATTTAAAGCAACCCCATTTTTTTTAGAAAACAATAACTAAATTTAAATATGTTTTTTATATATATATATTTATGTTATGATTTTGTGAATCAAGCTGATGGTGAATCAGTGCAAAAAATTTCAAAATTCTAAATTGTTTAATACATTTTTTTTTTCAAAATGTGTCCCGGACCACCTTAAATCTGTAATACACAATTTTCTTCTTGGACCTTGATGCAAAAACCAAGAACCAGGTAAGGCCAGACTCACTCATTTTTGGTAAGACCAATAAATAACATTTGTGTCCGATCGAAAGCCTAATATCTTTCCCACATTATTTACTACAAAGCAGAGGTCTAATCTTACATTTGTGACCCGTTGTTGCAGCAATCGGAACAACCAATTCTCGGCACCCAAAAATTAATTTTTAAAAAAGGAAAAGTTTGGACTTAACTCGTTCCTGCCTCAAAGTCCTCAATTGTATACTTAATACTATCGTGACTTTAGGACTACAAAGGGACCTTATACATGAAATAGCATATTGACCCAGGGTTGCCAACTGCTCCGCATTTTGCGGAGTTGCTGCGCAAAAATGGCGAAACTCCATGGCTCCTCAAATAAGTTCTTTTGCTCCGCATTTCCCTGCCGAGGTTTTCCAACTTAAATTTTGCCATTTCATCATAACAAACATGTAAATATGGGAAATTAAAGATGCTTCTACTCAAAGATTGAAATAGTGTACTGTTTGACCATGGATTGTATGGAATTGGCAAACATCCCGTTAAGGCGACTCCATATGAATGAGGGGAAAAATAAAAAATATTATACGCGTATTCCGCTCATTTGAATGAGACTCTGCTTAATTTAGAGGCTAACATACGTGTGCAAAAATCTGACTTCCCTGAAAACTAATAGATGCTTCCATTTCCCCGTGTAAACCGGATGTTTGCCTTTCCATACAATCCGTGGTTAGACAGTATAAAGCTGTTTTATTAATTTAGAAATAATTATTTTCATACTAGTGATTAAAATAAGTATTAAAGCTCTAAAAAACATCAGATAAGTGGTTTTAGTTAATTTTATTGATTTTTATACGAAATTCCGAACTGCTCCGCAAAATTTTAAATTGCTCCTCAAAATCAGCAAAGATGCTCCTCAAATTGTTTCGCCAAGGTTGGCAACCCTGGGACCCCGTTAAGTCTAAGTCTGGTCCTGATTACAACTAATGTTCCTCAAGAAAAAAAAATGAAAGAAAAATAAAATCTTGCCCCCCCCCCCCTCAGAACTCAGGCCTAAATCCGCCTATGTTCAGGAACTCGCACTTCTAAGTTGAAATTTTGTCCTGTTTCAGATTCAGTTTATCGTAGTCCAGACTTGCTTTCCCGATGCGATACTCGGGATGAGATGAAAATACTCGTACAGCGATAAATTACATTAGACTAATGAAATCGATCGCCAACTGACAGCATTTAGTTGAATCTGACGCAACCAGTGAATACCAAGCCAGGGGCGTGTATAGAAATTTTTGAGGCCCGTCACAAATGCTTTTACGGGCCCCCTTCCATTTTGTTTACCACTACGTCCCTACTGTATATTTCACCCCTCATTACACTAGAAAGACGGAGGGGCCTGTGTGGCCCCTCGCGTAGTTTGTTGTTTAATAACTCGGATAATATCTAACGGAACTTAATGGAATTTTCTGACTTTTCATTATATGACACTACTTGAATGCTTGTTTAATCATTTAATCATTCGCCTCATAGTACTGTTAATATTGATCCTTATACCTAGAAAGACGGCAGGGGCCACAGTGGCCCCTAAGCATTTTGACAGTTAAAAAATTTATTTTTTTCCTTTCTCCTATTTGTTGTAGCATAAAAAAAATGCCATTCACTCTAGTTTAACCTGTAACTTCCTCTTTATGCAGTCGGTTGGATATCCAAATGCTATAAACTACCGACTGCTTACCATCCTAACGGTGGCCATTGCTCTTAGAAAGGAAAACTAATTCAACCTTTTGCCCAGTAAAGAGAGAAAAACTAAAAATAATTAAGTACTAAGTTTTTATTTAGTCATGAAAGAAGATGTATCAGGCATGTGGACTCCCTCAGGAAGAATTTTTAAAAGAATTCACTCCAAAAATGGGTAGGGGCCACACTGGCCCCTTCAGTCTTTCTAGGTATACAGAAAATGTCAGTCGTTCTACTGTTAAAAAAATCTCGGGCCCCCTTCAGGCTCGGAACCGGGGCAACAGATGTTCCTTCTCCCCCTCCACTCCCTCGCCCCAACCTTGTGCATGCCGCTGCTCATGTATCAACACTCCAAAGCATGGCCCACACATTTATAGCCGGGCCGGGGCCGCTTTGTCTAGTGCTGCAGGCCAATTGTTGTTAATAGACATACTAATATAAGGTTTTGAAAGCTCTTTTTTCGTCCCGGGCCCTTTTTCAGGCCGCGTCGGATCCTAATTTCTCTGGCCCCCTCCCGTTTCCTCAATGTGGGAGCCATGGACCCCAGAGCTCTCAAAACTAGAGAGAAAGTTGACAAAGAGAGGAAAGCATTCGCACTTCGCACAGGACTTCGGCTATTTACTTTGGCCTCTGCTAAGGATGGGAGAGAAAAAAAACATCTTCCTAACACATTTTTCCCATAGAGTGAACAAATTTCATTTTTTCTTCTATTATTACGCTTTAAAAAATGTTAGATGTGAATTAAATGTAATTAATTTCAATAAAAAATTGCATAAAGTGGCCCACTCGGCGGTTGGCCCAGTCAGGGAACCCCGACTAGCCGACCTGGTCAGTCCGCCCCTGTATATATATATATATATATATATATATATATATATATATATATATATATATATATATATATACATATACATATACATATATATACATATATACATATATATATATATGTATATATATATATATATATATATGTATGTATATGTATGTATATATATATATGTAAGAACCGCCGCTCGGTTCTTATTACGAATCTTGATTTTCGCAAGTTGCAGTGTTGTGGCGTGATAATCTACCACGTAGGAAGAGGACAGAGCTACATTCACAAATCACATCTTTATTTTTACATAGACTATAACAGCAGGAACTTCTCTTAACTAACCAACTTGTTTAGTTGTACCACGATTTTTATATAGGGAATATCATTAAAAGATTACAGATAATTATCCCTCGATCATGTGATCTCACGTGATCTATATAGGAGGAGCAGATTGCAATAACGAAATATTATTGGGCTTTGCACCGCAGACAGAGGCTGGCTTAAGTCTGGAGGGAAAAAACGTGTCTGGTAGGTACTTTAAGGGGAATCTCATCTGAGCCCAGAACATAGCCATATATGGTATGAGAAGCATTTAAGTGTGTAATAAATAATGTCTGTGACTCATACGCTCTGACATATAAGTGAACAGAACTTAATATGGAAAAGGCCTAGCAAAGGATTTTTCATATTACAACCCCCCTCCCCCAAAGAATACGACAGGATTGAATAGGGGGAAAAAATGAAGACGGGAAATTATCTGCAACCTCTTTCCTTTTTTTTTTTTTTCAATCTGAAATGTTATAACATTATACATACTATAACACTACAGTTACTAATAAACACAGTACAATTAAAATAACATTGTAGTTTGAGGTAAAATTATTAAGTTCTGTTCACTTATATGTCAGAGCGTATGAGTCACAGACATTATTTATTACACACTTAAATGCTTCTCATACCATATATGGCTATGTTCTGGGCTCAGATGAGATTCCCCTTAAAGTACCTACCAGACACGTTTTTTCTCTCCAGACTTAAGCCAGCCTCTGTCTGCGGTGCAAAGCCCAATAATATTTCGTTATTGCAATCTGCTCCTCCTATATAGATCACGTGAGATCACATGATCGAGGGATAATTATCTGTAATCTTTTAATGATATTCCCTATATAAAAATCGTGGTACAACTAAACAAGTTGGTTAGTTCCTGCTGTTATAGTCTATGTAAAAATAAAGATGTGATTTGTGAATGTAGCTCTGTCCTCTTCCTACGTGGAGGATTATCACGGCACAACACTGCAACTTGCGAAAACCAAGATTCGTAATAAGAACCGAGCGGCGGTTCTTACACACACACACACACACACACACACACACACACACACACACACACACACATATATATATATATATATATATATATATATATATATATATATATATATATATATATATATATATATATATACAATGGCAAATGTAGTAAACAACAACAAGAAACTCAAAAGAATATTAACAATATAAGTTGAAAACCATGTAAATGTGAAAGTTGAACAATAAAATGGGCAGTAACTGCTACGTTATCAAAGAGCTGGAGCAGTTGGCATATTATACTACTAATTTGCAGGAGTATATATATATATATATATATATATATATATATATATATATATATATCTATTCGGCACATCACTATACAAATGTATATTATATAGTGATGTGCCGGATCGTTAAAAAAGTAGATCCACGGATATCCGGATACGGATCTCAATTTTTTTTTTTACCCAATTCAACTATCCAAGTGTAAAATTTGTTACGAAAGGAATTCCCGTCGGAATAATGGCAACAAAATGGTCAAAAATGTCAACTGCGGCAGAAATATAATCAAGACTATGATTCACTCTTTAAAGAAATCTCCGTTAAAACTTATGGAGAGTTGGAAGGAATGGGTCAGCGCTGCATTTATGCTGAAATAAAATGGGAAAAATTATTTTCACATTCCATCTAATGAAATAGATGAAATAGAATATCACATTCCATCTAAATAAAATGGGAAAAATTATTTCTAGCCTGTCCAGTAGCAGCTTTACACTCTTGCTCCTGTATCCTACACCGAGTAAGCTAGAAATAATTTTTCACATTCCATCTGAGCATTAATGCAGCGCTGACCCATTCCACCGAACTTCCCACCCATTCTCCGACCGACGAAATACAGAGCCGGGAACACCTTTACAAACAGTAAAGAGAGAATTTAGTCTCACTTTTTTAAAAGGATGCCGAGAAAAAGAAAAATGAAGAATAATAGAAACCCCAAATCATTAACAAAAACTAATATTAAATTAAAAATTAAAAAAAAAAAAAACAATACATGTCCCAGAGAGCCGACTTCATATTAATAGTCCAGGATCTGACAGCACTTCTGTAGGAAAGTTCGAGTAGGGAGAGTTTCTTTTAAAAAATGTTTAGTACGTGTCCTACAAAGTATTTTGGACTCCGGGTGGACATCCGCCACCTGGTCACTTCTCCTGCTATGACGTCATCAAAGATGGCGGCCACGCGCTCTCATAAATGCTTAGTTCTTCGATAGGAAGATTGAGTACAGAGAATTTTTCTTCAGAAATGTTTAGTAGGTGTCCTAAAACGTATTTAGAGCTTATGTGGACATCTGCCATTTCGTACATTTTTTAGCTATGACGTCATCAAAGATGGCGGTCGCGCGCTTTCATCCCCATATAAGCCCAAATTTATGCTAATACTTAACCAACAAAAATGAAAATTTGGCCAGTAAGTTACAATTAGTGATTTTAAGGCAAATAACAATGTATTTTTACTACTGCTATAGCTTAATAACTATTTTTTTATTTTTTTTGCTGCACGTAATAAAATTATATTTAAAAGGGGTTGTTACAAGTTGGTTGCAAACCCGTACTATTACACTTACAGAAAGAGCAATCGGTTACTTCATTTGCTCTCCAAGTACATTAAGACTTGGCACATTTCAAGCAATTAAATGCTCCAATATAATCAGCTGGAAATCTCTGTAATTTCTTTTCTGGCATCAAATCATCATCTACCACTGCAAAACCAATTTCACAAGGATCTAAGTCAACATCAACATCGTCAATACAATGTCGTTGTAGGTATGTGTAAAAATATGATCTTAATCAGTGACCCTTAGCACTTCTGCTAGTCGGCGGCAAGTTATCAGTGTCAATATTTTTCGCATGATGATACAGCAATAACCTAAGTTCAGCGAAAGATTTACCGAATGACCCTTTTCGCATTACTTGCACTAAGTATTCTTCTGCAGATTTAAGGCTTTGCTCTATATAAATCCAGTCAGAAGATACGCCAAAACTCTCCAAATACTCTACAGATGCACAATGAAGAGCAGATTTTTTGGTACCAAATTTACTTATATAATCTGATCCAGATAGTGCGTGGATCGCAGGAAGCAACGAACATAAGTTTTCACCTATTTTTCGGTGAATATCATTAACAGATAAGAATCGTGTATTATCACTGACTCTAGTACGCACCCCAAAGTTCCTGAACACCAAATCGTTGAAGAGTAAGATAGTGAAACAAAGCTAACACCATTATATCAGTGTCAGTGCTAACAATAATGATTTTAGTGAACCCACACAGGGATGCATGTTTTAAATGAATCAACATTCTGAAGTCAGCTTCCTCTACTGTCAGACAGTAGTGTAGTTGGTATTATGTGGTGCTTGAGTCAAAAAAGGTGGCACTGTATCAGCAATGAACTTTTGCAACATCAGTTTGTTTCTTGAAGATCCCCAAAAGCTGCTGAGTTGGACAGGCAATGGAATATCTTCTGAGATTTTGACCACATCTATAACGATGCTGCTACCTTGCCTTTGCACACTTTCAGACTTTTTAGGAAAAAATTTGCGATATCTGTTAAAAATTTAATCTACTCTTCCACAGTTCTTGGTGATGCTCCCGATGCATGACGAAAAACCTGAAACAGCTCCACCAAAGGTTTTATTTTCATTTGTCATAACCTTTCGTAGAGAGTTCATGACGTTGACTATAAAACAGGTTTTATCATCAGACTTGAACCAGGTATCATCACTGGTGCTACCATAAGATGTTTCCAGCTCTTTTAACAATGCACTTTTTTGTGGTTTTACCATTAGCCCTTGATCATTGAACAATGAACAGTTTTCAGATAGCTCATAACAAAAGAGCTCTTGCATGCCGTACGAACGAGCCTGAGCTATTTGTATCATTCGGTGAGATGACATGTTCGATATCTTTTTAGTAACTTTCCTTGTAGCACCTATACTTTGCGCTTTGGTGCAATGAAATAGTGGCAACATGGCTTTATGGATGGTGCTTAATATTCTAACTGTTTTGTCCTCGCATCTTATTTTCCGCAATGTACATATACATCTCTTCGCCTGTCTTAAATAAATTTAATATTTTTTCCTTTGTATCCTGGGAAACCAGTGCTTTTGTTAGCATCCATGTTCTGAGTTTTCTTCTTCGAAAATTCATGGTGAATGTTCAAACCTTCGACAAAAGCCACAGAGTCTGTTACCTCTCGAAATAAATTTGATAACATCAAACGTTCATGATGCGTTATTTCCCATTCTGCTACAAAATCTTTCTGTTTAGTTCGCCCTAAGATCCCAGCTGAGCTTTTTTGGGATCTATTAATGACTTTTTCTAATGCCATATCCACAGCAACAGCTGCAAATTTATGATCATATCGTTTCACAACATTTTTCCCCTTCATGAACATTTCATGCACCTGTGGGGCTGTCTTGGTTAGTCTCCTCATGTCTTCTAAATACAGAGAAGACCATTGCTGATAGTTAACACAGTCAAATACGGCAAATACTGGTTGAAGTTTCTGCACTGTATCTAAATGGAATTCCCAAATACCTTGTCTATCTGAACGAATCAAATTTCTGAGAAGTTGGACGAGTTTCAAAAAATGGTCCCAGTACAAAAATTGCTCTTACATTTTCCTTCCTCGGCTGACAAACCTCTCAAAGTTCGAGAAGAGTTTTTCCACATTACCATCTACATCTATATGATCCGATTTTTTCCCCCATGCCAGAGAAATATTCTGCTGAATGTTTTGTAAGTTTTCAAACTCTGTAGCGTAGGACTCAATGTAAAGTTCTTCTAAAAAAGATTTCACCTGCAATCTGAACATAGTTTCTCCCAACATGAACATTAGTCCTGGATCTGGTAAGAAAGTTTGAGTGGGGAGATTTTTTTTTTTCAAAAATGCTTAGCATGTGTCCTTGAAAGTATTTTGGACTCGGGTGGACATCCGCCACCTGGTCACTTCTCCTGCTATGACGTCATCAAAGATGGCGGCATCTCGATCACATAAATGCTCATATTTATTTTAATACTTGACTTCATCATCTCAAAAACCACCCTCAGTCGCACTCATAACACATCATATAATTCATTGACTGCAAACTTACTACTTCGAAGAATAACAACGCGCTCTAATGTTATGTCTGCGCCGCCTATAGTGGCGCACCTAAGTGGAGCGACTAATAAACATTCGGATTGATTAGTCACACCAAATGAAAATGGCAAATAAATATTTTTTTACGTAAATAGTTTTTGAGTATAATTTTATACGGTTATTCAACGATTGACAGTTAGAAAAATAATTTCAAAGATTGAATTTTCAAAAAGGGAAATAATTAAAAAACAATAAAATAAATTGTTTTGAAACTACTTTTTCGGGAAAGTTTTAACACTGTAACTTAAAAGTAAACTAGTTAATATAAATTAGTATAAAAATGTGCAAGAATCACGCAAAAAAGTCAAGCATTAAAATAAATATGAGCATTTATGTGATCGAGAAGCCGCCATCTTTGATGACGTCACAGCAGGAGAAGTGACCAGGTGGCGGATGTCCACCCGAGTCCAAAATACTTTCTAGGACACCTACTAAGCATTTTTGAAAAAAAATTCTCTCTACTCAAACTTTCCTACAGAAGTGCAGTCAGATCCAGGACTATAAGATGAATTTCGTGGGTCAGAACACACATTTATTAACAAATATGAACTGACAGCAGGTAAAAATTTTAAATCATTGAGCTTTTTCTCCTTATCTTCCGACTATGAAATCACTACCAATCACGCGTATAAAGGCTTAGAATTGCATTAAAAATTTACTTAACGAGATTATAGCTCCTACTGTATATAAGTTGTATGTTTCAAATAAATATCAAACACAGAAAACTTCGTACTTTCAATTAGGGCCAACATTTTTAACGTACGGGTAAATTTTTACTACCATAATTATGAAAAACGTTAAATCGGCTTTTAATTAATGTCTCCAGTAATTAAAGTTCTACAAAAAACGAGGCCATGCTAAGCACACTTTTGATCAAGTCACCTTTTGAACGAAAAACGAATATCAAAATGGGTTCATCTGTTCAGGAGCTACGATGCCACAAAAAGACACATTGATACACAATTTTAAAAAATATTTCCCCTTCCTTTTTGCAACGGGGGGGGGGGGGTACAAATTGGCTTCTGAAATGATACCTAATAATTTAAATGGGGAATAAAACCTAATTTAAACGGAATTTAAGAGTCTTTTATTCAAATATTAAAAAATTTTTAGAATAGAGATGATCCATTTAAGATTCTTCAAAAAAGTTATGGATACGGATACAGACCTTTATGTTCCGACGGATATCCGCGGATACGGATACGGATGCGGATATCCGGAACATCACTAATATTATAAATGTTTATATGCATAAAAATTATAAATATTTGTAAATAGTAATTGTTTTTATGATTAATTTATTGTAATCTGGCTAATTTCGGCGATTATTCTAATAATCCTCATCTGAAGTTATCGTAGTAACTGAACCAGTAAATTGTTTCTTGTAATGAATATACAACCTCCCAACATTCGTATGAAGTATATGGTCCCCGGATAAGATTTTTGAATGGAATAAAAAGAAAATAGGATAAATTGGTAGAACATTGTAGGATTTTTTAGATATTTCTTTGCTGGGTATAAAACGCTGGAGGTCTTGTGAATGGGGGAGTCAGTCAGTTTCCTTTCTAACTGTTTATTCTCGTTTTTGACTGCTGTCTGTGAATGTATTAGCTCTTGCGCTGTGATTTTCGAATTTGTTCTTTTCACGTATTTTGGATTTAAATGCGTGGTGTACTGAGGAATGTACAGAGTTTAACGATATTCGATTAATTGCTGTATGTTTGCAATTGTTACCTGCTCTATTGTTAATATTTGTAAATAAATTCATTGTGTTTTTATCAAGATTGGAATCGTTATTTCGATGATGAAAACTCTCAGAATTAAAATATTCCTTTTTTTCAGAATCTCTTAAATCCACTTTTGGTGCCACCCCTCCAGACCATATACCCCGGGATGAACCGTCCTCCTCCTCCCCCATAGTGATGTTTCTGTTTTCTTTTTTTTTCAATATGTTTTTAAAAATAATTTGAATACATTTCTATACTTAGCTATTTCTGTTGCAGAACTTTATTTCTTTGCATAAAGACAGTGGTTTCTTGTAACTAAAACCTGTGCAGCAAATTTTCATGGGCAAATTTATATCTTACTCTATTTTCTTTTCATTTGATTATTATTGTTTCTTCACTGTTATATATCTCCGCAATTATAAACTAATTAGAAAAAACTGATTGATGTTTTAATAACATGCTTGTTCCAATAAATATGCTTTTTTTTTTAAATTCCAAATCGTGAATAT
Organism: Uloborus diversus; assembly: GCF_026930045.1. NCBI lineage: Eukaryota > Metazoa > Arthropoda > Arachnida > Araneae > Uloboridae > Uloborus > Uloborus diversus. The sequence continues at coordinate 85,298,627 of NC_072732.1, read as the reverse complement.
TATTCATGTGATCATTTTAAAGCTACCCTTTGCATTCTCCAGAGTGTGCAACAGCTTGAAAAATAAAAGTCATTTGTTTAGTTTATTTACACTCCAATGTGATTTTAACGCTCTAGGGATTATGCTTTGCTTCACTTATTCATTTTAAAGCCTCAGTGAGCAATTTTATAGTCCAGAGGGTGAATTTTCTGCATTAATGAATACTTTTCACAATGAATTCACACTGCCAGAAATCGTTTTATTTTCAGATGGTTTGCCATAAAAATTGTTTAATTTCAGTTTCGTAATTTATGTATCAGTATATTTAAAAAATGCTCACTAGTTGCATACCACAAATTTATTTTTAAATGTCCTTAATTTTTAGTGAAAAACACTTTCAATAACTAATGAAATAACTAATGTTCCTGTTTTAATTTTAAAATAACATATTCTATTTCAGCTTAAGTTTCATGGTGACTAAATATTTGGCATTTAGAATTGGATTTTATATTCGCTTCAATGTAAAGAATGTATTTTTAAAATGCACAATTGATTTATGTTTATTATTTAGAATTTTATGGTGGAAATTTAATAATTTAATGTAATTAGTGTGATTGTGATGCTATATAGCTTTGTTATAATTAGAGACGTACCGAGTACTCGGTAACTACTCGGTATTCGGCCTACTCGGCCAATTTTCCGAGTACTCGGTACTCGGCGAAATTCTGATCAGATACTCGGCCAATACCGAGTAGTTGCAGAAAATTGAATATTGACCAAGACAGGTACTAAAATTTATAAAAAAAGAACAAGCATTATATTCTGCAATGATTTATAATTAAAATTTATAAGTCAAATTTAAATTTTGAGAATAATGAAGTTTGTAATGCTTCAATGGAATAAATCTTTATTTTAATATCCCCAAAATTAATGAAACCTATTTATTAAAAATTATGCAAAAAAGGTAAATATTGAAAATATGGAATTTTTATATTAAAAATGAATTTTTGCTACAAACAAAAATTAGTTATAAAAAATATAAAAATACCTTTGCTTAAAAAATAAAAGGAAATAAAACAACGTTAAAAGCACAGTGCAGGAACACTGCAGACACGTGTTTTGGCGTTACATGGAATTCGTTTTTCAATGCCTAAAATGGGAGCTCGTGGGTTTAAAGGAATCCGACAAATGTCGGATTTTTTTGTTGAATGTCTTTACATTCTTTAGCTCACATGTTATACACTGAAAAAAAAATGTTCCTTGTAATGGTGGGGGGGGGGGGCAGAAACACGTGTCTGCAGTGTTTCTGCACATTTGTTTTATCTGCTTTTAAAAATTATTTATGTTTGGCGGACTAGAACTATAATTGATTGGTACACAGGGAAATCCCTCCCAATGGACCCCCCTCAAAGGCGGACACCCCTCTTATGCAGACAATTTTTAATTCCCCAATTCCAATGCAAATAACATTATTATTAAACCTCTATCCTGCGGACACCTCTCTACTGCGGACAAAAAAAAATTGTCCTGCTAGTGTCCGCATTAGAGGGATTTTACTGTAATTTGCATTAATTCCAACTCGATTAATCATACCTTTTATTTATTTATTTTTAATTTTAAAAATAATTTTTTTGTAAAATTTTTGACACAAATAAAATTGTTTATATAATGCTTAATTAAATTTCAGCAGGAATTTAGTTTTAAAAACTATTATATGGACAAGGAGGTCTTTACTACTATTCCAATAAGTTCAAAATTCATCACATGTGTGTCGGTGGTTCTCCTTAAAACATAATTGGTACTTGGTAACTCAGCCGAGTAGTGAAAGGCCGAGTACTCGGTACTCGGCCAAAGTGCTACTCGGTACGTCTCTAGTTATAATGGAACCCCGATTTTACGTTTTTGTCTTACCAGTGATAATAAACCGTTTCAAGCGGGAAGTAAAACTGGGGCCGTGTAGAAAATCGATGTAACATGTTTGAAAATAAGCTTTTCTGGATAAGAGTATATTTTTAAATACTTTGCTTCCACATCTTGTGCGGCCACACTATGAAGTAGTGCGGAAAATTTGTTGGCATTTACAAATCAAAACAGTTTTAGAATTTTTTACTTGGAATCACTGGATTACAGCTTCTTCATCTTCATTGTTATCATGAAAAGCGGGTAGTAAATCTGATATTGAAGGAATTCGTAAAGTGATGAGACGATACATGCTTCACCAACTTTTGGAAGTTTTGTAGAACAGTGCCAAAAATATTCTAGTCCTCTACCATCATGAAGGAAGATTGGTCGATCAAGTCCCTCTTGCAGACAAAGGACAATTAGGCAGAGCAAAAAGAACGCCAGAGCGGCTGCAAACAGCTATAAAACAAATTTACCTTGAAAAAATAAATGCGTTGTCTCATAGACGACAAATTATTTTGATCTGTTTGTAGAAAAACGTATTAAGCGAATTTTCTGAAAAAAATTCAGCGTAAAATCTGGAATATTTTAACATTAGAATCCTTTTCAGGGAACATCGGAAAATGACGTTGAAAGCGGGATAGCGTATGAAACGGACAACGTAAAACGTCAGGGTTCCACTGATTTTTTCTTAAAGCCAGGGTTTTTTTAGCGTTTTTGGTCTTTGTCCCTTTCAATTTCAAGAAGGAAATTGCTATTTTTAAAGGGCACTTTGTAGACGATCGTCATTAACCCTAAATCAGAATGTAGCTAACTTTAATAACTATTAAGAGATGATCCACGAGTCATCTCCAATTCTACAGTTTGAACACGAGCATGAAGTGGAGAGAAAACTTCGTCAGGTTTCTGAATCAATGACAACTGCTAGGGGCTGATCACAGGACTTTCGTTCCCCAGATTTTATGAGCACGTACCCCACATGCACTCGTTCCGTCCAATTTCATGATAACTTGGATTTGAGCCCGTGATAATGCCAATTGTAATAATATAGATTCAAATATATGCTTGAAACTTAAAGTTCTAAACGGATGAAACCAGGCGGAATGTCTTGAAACTAACGGTACCTCGATCCAGACTGAGGGGCAGTTCGGGGGCAATTATTCTTATGAACAAATAAAAAAAAAATTGAACATTGACATCTTGAATTCAAATTATGTTTTTCGCAATCACGAGTGTGTGTGTGTAGGCATGTGTGTTTGTGTGTTTGTGTGTGTGTGTGTGTGTGTGTGTGTGTGTATGTGTAGGTGTCTGTATGCGTGCGTGTGGTAGGTGTATGTGTAAGTGTAGGCAAGTAAGTGACGCAACCTGGAGACAGTTTTCGCTACATTAGCAGCATCGTGAGGCGGCCGACCGATGATGGTGCTGCAAAGGGAGGCGGCGGGAAAATAAAATCATAGGAGTTCAAAACTGTCAAGTGAGAACAATAAGCAATTGTGATTGCTCAAAAAAAAAAAAGATTAAAAAAAATCCCGCATTGACTTTGATAACAATGAGCTGACTTTAACAGGTTTCTCCTGCATAAACTAATAAAAGCAAATTTAGTGAAGTTTATAGTACAATTGCCTAGTTGTGTTTTAACTACGTAATTGAAATATATATATATATATATATAATATATATATATATATATATATATATATATATATATATATATATATATATATATATATATATATATATATATATATATATATATATATATATATATATATATATGTATATATATATATATATATATGTATATATATATATATATATATATATATATATATATATATATAGAGAGAGAGAGAGAGAGAGAGAGAGAGAGAGAGAGAGATTCATAAAAAATGAAAAAAAAAAAAGAAAACATGCTATTGAATGTTTATGGAGAAATTGGCTTTCACTAAAAATAAAATAAAACAAGCATCAATTTTTTAAAATATGGATCATATCGTTAATACATATTCCATAAAGTTAAGATAGAGGTAGTAAACTAGTAGTCAGTAGTAATAGTAGTTGCCCTAGTTGAGTACCTAGTAGTTGCCTTGTAGATTTTGAAAAGGATTTTTTTTTTGCTTTGTAAATTTTGAAATACATTTTAGACTCTGATACCGTTACCTTTTAATTCACAAGCTTAGTGAAATTATGCACCTTCTAAGCATTGTAATCTGTATAGCTTGTTACGGATCGGAAAATACACCCCCACCCTTTTCTTAATCATTGGTTCAAGGGAAGATAAAGCAATCAGAAAATCAGTCCCAAGGAGTAGGATTAAACACATGTTACAGCTTTTAGCATTTGAAAGAGAAAATTTCTCGATTAATTGCGAATAACAATATCATTTCCCTTAGAATAATATTTATTTTTACGCAAAATTTTAATGAAACATTATTTCCTGAGGCGTTGCATTTTTAATTTTAATATTAAAAATTAAAGCAAATACCATGTTTGAGGTGTCTTTGTAAATTAATCTTGCAAAAAATGTAGGCACACGAAATATTATTCGTTACGCAAATAAAAATGCATCGTATTATACTGTTGAATAAATAGATTATTTTATGAAATATGTGCGAAAAATACTTGAGCAGAAAGACCTTCAAAGGTTTCCTTTTTTTCCAAAGAAGCTTGGAGAAAATCTTTGAAATACACATATAGATACAATAATAAAAGCGTTTTTAAAAAGGACGGGATGAAACTGCTTGAAAGAGAAGAAACAAAATAAAGAATATCTGTGAAATCTCTAAAGGAGATTATTTTACTTCTTCCAAAGGCGTCTGGAAATGTTTCCAAAAGCCTTTTATTTTGTGTAGATAAGTAAATTCAAAGACATATTTTTTACTTAAAAAATGACTCTCTAGATTTCTCAGACTTGTGTTAAGTGCATTTATTATTTTGCTTTTTTTTTTCGAATCTGTCTCAGTCAGCACTGTGAGTAAGCTTATGAATTGTAAATTATTTCTTAGCATTTTAAAGATTACTTTGGTTCAATCTTGAGAATGTGGAATTCGTAAACTGTTTTCAATTGTCCCGTCAAGAAGAATGTAAAATATTTTCAAGTACGTGATAAGTGAGATGATGTAAAATTTTTAATTAAACAATTAACTTGCCCGTCAAGGTATGACGGGTGAAAATTGCTTCTACATTTGAACGATGCAATTTCCTGTTTGGTGATATTTTGGTATTTGAAATTTTAACCCTACCTCCAGTGGATTAACCCTAAACTCCAGTAGGTAGCGACCATTGTTGAGCACTTTCTCATTTCTTCATTCACCTGAAATGGCCCAGTCTTACCAGTAAAACAATTATGCTACCGGATCCAGTTCAATCCTGTCACAATAAAGCTTTTCCCTGCTTGTTAAACATTACTAAAAAATATTATCAAATTATCATGCCGTGGCGCGAGTTTCAACGTTGGTGACGTCAGGAACGTTACTCGATCAGTGAATTCGTTATTATATGTACGATTTTAAAGATTATTTTGGTTCAATCTTGAGCATGCGGAATTCGTAAACTATTTTCAGCTGTCCAGTCAAGAAAAATGCAAAATATTTTAGTACGTGGCACAGTGGGGCGAAAACGGCAAAAAAAAAGCTCAAAAAGATTTTTAAACCTCTCGTTTGTTTGTTTACACAGGCTTGTAATTAACGAATTTTTTAGATTTGTTTGGGATCAGGGTTCAAAGTTCGCAGGTTTACGCAGCTAATTCCTTTTCAGGATCTTCATATAGATCATTGATGACTAATTAATATTAATTTCAAAGAGGACATAAGAGGATTTTTTTTTTTTGTATACAGTGTTTTGAAAAAAATAACCTTGAATTCCCTAGTTTTCGGTGCTGATCAAAACCGATTTTCGGTTTGAATATTCGAATATTATTTTTTTTTTGTCATATTACTATCGTCAGACAGGAGATAAATTAAATATATCCGCCTTTAATAATAAGAAAATAAAATGTAGCCTGCTTAAAAGCAATTTTATAAATCCCTTTCATCTCATGGTTTTTCACCGTCTAAAGGCTCCCTTTAGCTTTGTAGTGGACGTAGGGCTCTAAAATTCCAGTTCTGATTGCCTGAGAGGTAAACATGTGCAAATTTATTAATCCTCAATTGGTTTAATATATGGTTAAAATAAGTATTTTTAAGCGCTTTTTGGCGTTTTCGTTGCACTGTGCGTGGTAAGTGAGATGATGTAAAAAATAATTAAATATAAACTTGATTTCATAGCTGATATAGTCAATTCACAGTTTTTCAGTCTTCATTAAGATAAAAATCTTTTAAAAAAGCAAAAGTAGGGGAAAAAACTTTCGAGGAGTAGGGGAAATGTGCACGAATGGGATTGTACCTCCGCTAAAATTGTAGCGAGCACATAACGCTTGAAAAAAAATTAAAATAAAGACAAAAATCCTTAAAATCTGTTTTAGAAAAAAATTCATTCGAAAAAATCAAAGAGAGTCACTACTTGAAATGCACAAGTTTTGTTTGAAATTTCTGAAGTATATACTCCGACAAAATACCCGTAAAAAGCTGTTTGGGAAAAAAAATCAACAATAAGATAAAAAAAATATTTATCGTCAGCAAAATTAAATAACTTACCCAATACAATAATAATAAAACGAAAAAAAAGGTATGAAAAGATTTATCACGTGAAAAAGAATTAAAAAAAAATAAAGAAAGAAATGAAACAAAAAAGAAACAAATCAAAATAGATACGAAAATATTTGTCGATTGGAAAAAAATTAATTAAAATAAATTGATAAAGTACAAGAAAAAGGCACGCAAAGAATAATATCACGGGATTTGCTATGTGCTCAAAGAACATGAGATTGAGTGAGTTGAGGTCCACATGAAGCAATAAATTAATTACACGACTCGCTATCTATTAATCACAAACACAATCGAATAAGAAACGTTAGTCTATGGCGACGTGAAATCAATAAGACATTTTCACAGCATAAAAAGGTTGATGTGAAAGCTACAATTAAGTCAACGCGTTCTAGAGGTCTCGGATCAAAGGAGTAGTTATTCTCGAATACGAAGAGAATAAAACGCCAAAAGAAAGTTAGTCAATTTCATTCCATCGTACGGTTAAAAAAAATCACTTGCGTGTGAAAAAGCGATGAGCCCGTACCTTGTTTACGTGTCAAAACTTGAACACCCAAAATTCGTGATTTCCATATGACAAATAAAAATATATTTCTTCTGAAAATACTCATTTTTTTCACCTCAGATACAGAATAAGAACAATTCTCGCATTTCTGAGACTAAGCAGAAATCTTTACTTTTGATAAAGATGTTCATTTATTATTTCAAGTTTTACGTGACTCGGCACTTTTATACTGATTTACTAGTTGCAAGGTGCTTTTAGCTTAAGTTCAACTGCTTGTAACTTCATGGTCGGCCATTTCTTATATTTATTAGGAACTTTCAAAACTTAGGGAAGTTTTATACACTGAATGCATTTTATCAAGAAAAAGAGTTCATAGCATTTTCGGAAAATGTTTGTAGTTTTCAGAGAATGAGTTTCATAGAATGTTTATATAATTCAATGTGAATAATATTTTTGTGAAAATAATCATTCTTTTAAACTTTATTATTTTCTGCAACATTTAGGGAGCAATCACAGTTATTATCCAGACGTCAAAAGTTATCATTAAAAAGGTAGAAAGTTTTGACTTAAGGAAGAATTATCGATTAGGTAATTTTATTAAAGCAATGTACACATTTATTTACAACCACAACAATAATTGCTGCAATCGTTAATAAATTTATTTAGTTTAATTTCATAGTACGTTAGCTATATATACCAGAAATTGTCTATATAACTGTAACTATTTTTCCATTTGCAGTCAACTCGCGATAACTCGATGCCTTACATCTTGAATATATCATTATCTCGAAATTCTCATTGGGCCTCAAACTCTTGGGAAGGTTGTGGGAACTTCCTATAACTCGAACTATCAATAAATCGAAAGTTTTAGCCGGTCCTTGGGATGTCGAGGTACTGAGAATTGACTGTAAGTAACTTTAGAGGCATTAAATACATGAGACAAGGGGAAGCATCTGTGAATTTTTTTTTTTTTCATTTCGTTATTTTTTAAAAAATTATCAATTTTTCGGCGAAAATATGCATCCATAATTGAATAATCTTTTCTTTGTATCCGGGAATTTTTCAAGACTTTAAGAAAATACATTTCTTTACGTTATGGAATTTTTAAAAAAATGTCTTCAGTTGTTCACATGTGCCCCTACAGGAAGGCATATGTGAACGGGCCTGGGGCACATGTTAAAACCATTAGAAAATACAGGACAAGCATCATATTCCAAAGAAAAACTCTTTAATATAAAACATTACGAGTATAACGATTACATTGGAGGGCTTATAACCTGCACTGTGTCCGTTTAAATTGTACAGTAAATATTTTTCTACCTTTCACAAGTACGAAAATATTTTTTCACAAGTATATAACTCTGCTCACTGTCAAATTAATACAGTGGCGTAGCTAGGGAGGGGCGGAGGGGGCGGTCCGCCCCGGGCGGCACTTTTTTGGGGGCGGCAATTTCACACATTTGATGCGAAAAATTCAATGCATTTTTACAATAAGGAAATCACTTTTATCTATTACTGGAGGCAAAAAAAAAAAAAGTCTTTGAATTGTAAAGTTTTGGTACGACTATGATAGTGAAATTTCTCTAATACAAAAGGTATGTTTTTCTTGTGGACATCCCAGCACAATTCTTTGTTCTCTCCCCCCCCCCAGCCCTTCGACTGAGGGAATCTGCAGTGTAAAATCAAGGGACCTAAGATTTTTTCTTCACCGTAAAGGTTTACTATAGGGGAGGAAACAATAAATTTCATAACCATTTGTTTTTGAGGAATCTACCATTGAATTTTAAGAAAGTTCCTTGGAAACTACCTTATTAAAAAAACACTATTTTTTTAAAGGATAGTGACAACAAGAGTAAGAGAAAAAGTCTCAAATGGAGGACAATTTATCGCTCAACTTCGGGATAACATTATCTATTTCAACAATTGCTTTCATAGATCCTTGATTACAAAATTTTCATTAAGACAGAATGAATTTTATGTACACTTTATAAAAGCACTTATTCACAACCCAAATACCAATATTTGCTCTTGATATTTATTCCTTTAAGCAATGAGTTTCACATTTAGTCATTCATTAGAATGAAAAGTTTTTAATCAATAAAATGTCTAGGCAAAGCCTTTTACATTTACATCAAAAGTAATGAAAATGATTTTTGACGCACAACTTTTCCTTCTGATGAATCACAGTATGGTTAATCGAACGCAAAGGGCCTCTTTTATCTTATCGTCCTCTATCAGTAAAGAAGAGAATCATCCAAACTTGGTAATATAGCAGTACCGGACCTTAGTAAGTATTGCTCGTAACCTGGACGGCAACTTTTGAGTTTGTCAACATTGAGTGATTCGCTCAAGCACGGATTCAAAAGGAAGTCATAACTCCCTTTGAGAAACCAGATCCTAAAATTGTGTTTCTAAGGCTTCAAATTATTAAAATTTCCATGGCGGAGCCACGACCTTAACCTTCCTTCCAACTGTCACAAATGTTCAAATGCATTTTCCAAGATTTCAATTTTGAAAATATCTGGAAGAGACCCACTTCTTTGCCCTTTCTCTCTTAACTTGGCGAAACATAGCCTAAAACAACATTTTTAGGGGCTCTATTTTCAACCCTTCCCACCCCTTGTCCCAATCTAACGTTTCCAAAGATAGCTTTAAAATGTGCTTCCAGGCCTGCGAATACTAACCCCTTCCCATATAATAAAAATAAAGACAGCTTAAAATTGCGTTGTTTAAGCCTCAATAAATGTCACATTTCTCGAGAAGAGAGCAACCGAACTTTTCTATTTCTTAACGATACCAAACAGAGTAAAAATGCAGTTTTAGGCCTTCAATCTCAAAACATTTCCGTTTAAAACTTCAATATCAACAAATTCTTCAAGGCAGTCGAATTCTGACCGGCCTGACCCTTCCTGTAAGGTGATTAAAGGTAGTGAAAAATGTGTGTTTAGGAAGCTTTAAACTTTAAAACCCAACCCTTTCCTCCAATGTCTTCAAAAATCGCATCAAAATGGGTTTTTGAAACTTCAACTTCAGAAACATTCTAAGGAAGAGGCTCCAAATCTCCACGCAGTCACCTAACGTCACAAGTTGGCTCAAAATTTTGTTTTCAGAAATTTCTGAAGGAAGTACGCCAAATCTTTTTTTTCCCCTCAATGATTAAAATGAACAACAATTTCCAGAACGATTTCGGGTAGGAAACCTCCATCTGACCTCTCTCTCATTACGCTGTCTGTCAAACAACGGTTAAAATCGCGTTTTTAAGACGTCATTTTCAAAACGTTACCAGGGGAGACGGAAGAGCAATCTGATTTCCCAACATTTTTAGAAACATTTAGCCACTCTCTAACTCCCACCAAAGATGTTTTTGAAACTTCGGCATCGAAAAATTTCTAGAGAGCTCTCCGAAAGGTCTCTACTCTCTTTAGCGTCATCAAAGATAGCAGAAAATAGATTTTAATATGGAAAATATTCCCGGGGGAAAATCCAGTGGGAAACCCTTACACCACTAAATACAGCCAACGTATTTGTGTTTTTCAGTCTAGTCAAAACACTTTCCGGGCAGCGCTCCCGAACCTTCCCCAATCTCTTCACGCATCCAAAGATATCCTAAATTGCTTTTTTAACACTTCAACTTGGAAAAATTTCCTTGAACCCCCCCCCCCCTCCTGCGTTACTAAAATTGCAAAATTTTACTTAACTTTTGGAAAGTTTTGATGGGGCACTGAATTTTTTTTCTCCTGCAAAAAAAAAAGTTCAATTTCTTTTTAAAATTAAGTTCTTATATTGTACTTTAAATACTTTTGACTCTTTAATGTATTAGCTATTTCTCATCAAAAGGGCGGCAAATTGAGGAACCGCCCCGGGCGGCCGAAATGGCAGCTACGCCAGTGAATTAATAAGTCTTGTAGCTTGTTCTGTAGGCACTGGATAATCTCGCAAAAAAAAAAAAAAAAAAAAAAAGGTGAGACCATAAGACCACATAATACAAAGAACTTATATTGCGAAAAGATTATTTTAACTATACTTTGCATTTTAGTTTAATACAGTGTATGATAAAGTATTTTTCATAATTATAAGCTTCAATTTTTATTAAATGAGAAAATTTATTATCTTATGATTTCCTGAAATTTTATAGCAAAATTGTTCAGCAATTATTTAGTAAAAAAATTAAACAAATAAATAATTATGAAAGTAAATAAATATATATTTAATAATAATTGTAGTAATCAGCAATAAATTTGGAAACTGATTATAGAAAAATAATATTTATAACTATTTACAAAAGTTTACTACTTATAATATCTTACACTAATAATTAACATTACGGAGGGAATATGGAAAGTGTCCCTAGATGTTGTGTTCACAGGTGCCCCATCATTAACTTTAGAACGAACTTGCAAAAAATGTGAATTCTTAATTTAATAAACAAACTTCAACACTGTCCTAAATTTACTTGAATGTTCCTATAATGGTTTGCAATAATTAAGTTTATCATATGAGTTAGTTTAAAATATATTTTCACGTGACTAAGACAGTGATAAAATTACCTACAACACCTGCTAAAGCAAATAAGTTGTCTCCACAAAAAAACATAAAATGGCTCATTGCTCTAAAAGTTTGGCCAAGAAGTAGGACTGGTACTGCCATTACTTGAAAAATTTTCAAGATTTTTTGCTTGAAGCTATCTCAGTAAAACATACCATGTTCACTTGTGCCCCCATTTTCACTTCATTAAAGAAATAACCCTCTTTTCTTCAATCTAACTTTTTGTTTTTTAGAAATTTAAATTTGAAAAAAAATATTTGAAAAAAAAAAAGGTTTAAAAAAAGCTTATAAAATGGAAGAAATGGTTAGGGCTTAATTTTTATTAAATAGATGTATGTATACGTATTTTTTGATTTATTTTTCCTTAACAAAAGGCACATTTTTAATTAAAGGTTTGGTTTTTCGAATCGGTTATTTTTTTTCCGATGAGCTAAAATTGGCTAAATAACGAAAGTAAATTACAATCTTCAGAAGATGTGATTAAAAGCCTAACATACCAAAAATAGTACTTTTCTAACCTTGAATAGTTACATGCATTGGTTTTCTGATTCAAAATAACAGTTATAATGATTATCGCTTTTGTTATGAGCAATAAAACGCTTGAGCTATGTTTTATAGGGCCATAAAAGCTGAAATTGAATGCATACTCATTGTTTTATCGAAGTGAAATTTTCTATTGAGTCTTTAAAACAGGCAAAGATAAAGTTCTTAGAGCGTTTAAAATTGCTTTGCGCTCTGTGATAAGAACTATGTACGCCATATAAATAAAGTTACTAGCTTTTAACTTCTGGGTAGTCAGCATTTTAGTCATACAGTGTTGCCAACCTTGGAGAAACATTGAGGAGCATCTGTGCTGATTTTGAGGAGCAATTTAAAATTTTTCGCTGCAGTTCGGAGTTTTGTTTTAAAAATCATTACAAATAACTAAAACCACTTATCTAAAATTGTTTTACAGCTTAAATAATCATTTTAAGTACTAGTATAAAAACAATTAATTTTAAACTAATAAAACAGCTTTAAACACTATTTCAATCTTTGAGTATAAGCATCATTAATTTCCCATATTTATATGTTTGTTATGATAAAATAGCAAAATTTAAGCTTGAAAACGTTCGGCCGGGAAATGCGGAGCAAAAGAAGAGTTTCGCCATTTTTAGGAAGCTACTCCGCAAAATGCGGAGCAGTTGTCAACCCTGGCATATAATGTCTGTAGGACTCGACCGATGCATCGGCGCCGATGGTTCAACAATTTAGCCATCGGCATCGGCATCGGCTGCCGATGCTAACTTGCAGGAAACATCGGCCCATCGGCCTTAAAAACATCGAAAAGCCGATGGAATTGGCCGATGTTTTTGAAAAAAAAAAAAAAAAAGGACCTTTGTTGTCTTACTTTTTAATACAAAGTAAAGGGAGTTATAGTTTTCAAACAAAATTGTTTACTTAAATTTCAGTATGAATTTCTATTTTAGTCACCCCTGAAAAAGTTTTTAATACTGCATTCAGGTACTAAACAAGTTAATTATTGCGTTGTTTCTTGCGGCTGGATGTACGTATATATCTTTTATAAGTCATAACTCAAAAATGGTAAGTTGTAGAAGGCTAAATTTTCGCATATGGGATATGCGCACGTTACAGTTGTGCACTTCCCTTTTTATTTTCGATCGGGTGTTCTAAAAAGCCTATTAACTGATGTTTGTGGTTATTAATTACTTATTTCAATGCAAAACTAATATAGCGTCTCAGACTGACGATCATTTGGTGATATATTGCAGAATTGGAGATCATGGAAACAAATATGAGATGGCGAAACCGGTTTTGTTTCCTTTTGTTAGATTCCCATTGAACCGACGGTAATTTTTCATTTTTCGATGTTTGTAATATGAACCATAGTAATGCAGTATTTTCTGTATCGCTTCGGCGGAGCTACAAGTTTGGGGCCCGTCGAAATACATTTTGTGGCACTATTTCTCTATCACAGAAGTTATAAAACATTTATCATAAGCATTTTTGTAACTTCTGCGGTGCCCCTATGGTTATGGGGCCTCTCGCGCAATTGCAACATTTGCTATATTTTAAATCTGCCACTGCACGTCAAAACAAACTCGGGTGCAAGTTTTCAAACGGTTTTTTTGCTCAATGTTTATGATTATTTTGAACTCTATTTTTTACGACTATTTTTTGTATTTCCGAGAACACTTGCGTGCCCCTCCTCCTACTCCCTCAATTTCTGAAATTAAACTCTAGTTGTAGTTCTGAGTAATTTAAAACTAACACTATTCATAAAATTACAGATTTTTTTTCAAGCTTTATCTATTGTTTAGGAAGAATTTAGAGCACTAATGTAAGAAATTGATTAAAGACGTTTTGAATGGTGACATAATTCGGAAAACAAAGGGACTTATGAATTTTTTCTTCGGAAATGCTGGAGTAGATTCAGAAACTCTTCCGAGGCGTTGGTGGTAGCGGTTCTGTACTAAAAAAAATTAAGCCGAAGTTGGGGCCGAAGTTTAACGTTGTGAGTTACTCCAAAATCAGAGAGTGACCCCTCTAACCCACCCTCGTCGTTTCAAGCATTTCTTAAATATTTAGCGATTATTTATTTTGGTCAAGAAAAGTCATTTTGCTTATTTCTTATACTTGTTTCACCTATATTTTGTAATGCGCCATCTTTTTTGCATCATTAGTAGCGATCGATTTTTTTTTTCTGTTGTAAGTAACTATTTTTATGTATTTTTATAAAATCAATGAATAAGTTATTTTTGTTTTCATCATATGTTTAATAATATGTTATAGAAAAGTTTCAAGGATTTTCTATTATGCAATTTTTTAAATTTCAGAAAATTATTGTTAAATTGAAGACTTTAATTTGAACTTGTTTGTAGTGCTTCATAAAAGATTAAACAATCAAATTGTTCAATATTACGTGTACAAACATCAGATCAAGTATAGTATATGTTAGGGTGTCCCAAAAAAATGAAAGTCGTTTTTTTAAAACGCATACCCTCTTATTTTTTTCCTTTTATATCAAAAACGTTGGAAAAAAAGTTTCATGCAATTTGAAGCTTGCGCCTAAAGGCATAAACGTGTAAATAGCACGTGTATTCATAAGCAAGCGAACGCTGGCGACGCGATACTTTGCGAAGCTCAAAACAACTGTAAATAGTGTACAGAAAACAAATGAAAACAGAAAAACATATGTTGGGGGAGGGGGGGGGGGGACTTATCCGTATCAATTTGCAAACCGTTAAACATGTCAGTACGAATACATTCCGGTGAGCGAGCTCAGTATAGTCCTTCCATAGGGAACGAAACATGGCAGTGGAATTGCAAAGTTTGAAAAAAGAAATATTTTTAATAGGAGTCGTAAAATACCAAATTACGGGCTTGCAAACTTCCCTCTAACGGACAAGTTCTGTCTGTTTTGTTTTATAACATTCGAGAAGTAAATTTAACCATCAGTGAAAGTGCAAATATCGCTATTCGGGAATGCATCTTTTGGGAAAAGGTACACATTCCCACCAAATCGTTGCGAAATTGTGTGAATAAACTTAAAAACCTGTATCAAATCTGGAGAGACTTACAAAAAAATGCAGAGAAACTGCAAGAAGTATGCAGGCAGCGCCAATAAGAATTTTCAAGTAATTTAAACAATTAATTCAATATTGCACATGCTGATGCACTTCGGTTAATCAAAATAGAGAAAGATGGGATTTTCTTGCAACTCTAAAGAGAGCCCGGCGTCGACGTGGTCACTTTAAGTAGAGTGGATTAAAAAAAAAAAAAAAAAAAAAAAAAAAAAACTGGCCGACAAAGAGGAAAGGGCTCGACTTTGAGCTGTCAAAGAAGAAAACAGGCGCATTAAATACAATTCCATTTCAACATCCTCGGAATTGTATGAACCTGTACAAGAAGATTCCTCTTCGAGCTCTAGTGTAAGTATTAATTCAGAAAATTTCCCTGAAACATATAAATCAGTACCTGGAACAAGTTTATCAGAACCTGGAACAAGTATATTAGAACCTGGAACAAGTTCCAGGTTCTGATAATACAAGTAAATATGTAATGAGGAGCGATTTTATTACTCCAAAGTCAGTTGCTGCATTGGCCAGGTGGCCAAGTATACGAGATTATGTGTTTATTCTTCAAGCTACTATTGACGCACTTGGGTGTTACATTGATGAATTTCTCATAGGTAAATCTTCAATTCAAAGAATTCGAACCCAAAAGCGGAAGGAGCACAAGGAAAGAATAAAAATAGTTTTCAGTACGAGGTACCATCTGTAGTGAATTTACCTTGGGATATGAAACTGTTGCCTGCTTTGAGTGCTCAAAAATCAAAAGAAGGTCGCTTATCTATAGTTATTTTATATGGATGTGACGGAACAACTCATTGCTGATTCTAAACTAGATAATTCCACAGGAAAAGAACAAACAAAGGCTGTTTGAAAGGCAGTTTTAGATTGGAATCTCGAAGACAAAGTTAAGTTGTGATATTACAGCTTCCAGAACAGGTCCTTTAAGTGGTTCTTGCGCTATTCTTGAGCAAAAATTTGATAGAGAAATGCTTTCCTTTGCTTGCCGCCATCACATATATGAACTGATCTATCTCACTAAAATACAGTGCTATGGAGGAGCTGCGGAGTTGTTCCGAACTGTACCCTAACTTGGAAAATTTACTTGACTTTTACCGTGCTGAACTTACTAATATTACGCTCAGGGATGACTATCAAGAGTTGACAGAACTGCCTATCATATTTTTAGGTGGAGATACAGAAAATGAATTTAAAATAAGACCACCGGGAGCCATGCACAAAGCTCGATGGATGGCTCGAGCGATTTACTCCCTAAAACTATTATATTTAGTTCACAACTAAAATTAGATACGAAGGAAAATGAAGCATTGTTTGATGTCTGCTTTTTTGTAGTGACAATATACGTGAAACCATGGCTGCAATGCATTTTGACAGTCAAAAAAGATTTGTGCTTTTTGATAAAAGTGTGCGAAAATGTGGACACAATTATCTCAAAAGCTGCTCTACAAAAATTCATCCAGCTTTTATGGTATGGTCGATAATAGTTCACTCCTTTATGTAAAAAAGACTGTCTCAAAGCTTAGTGCAGTAAACGATGCAGCTGAAAGAGCGGTAAAAATGATGCTGAACTTTCATGGTTTGCTAACAGCTAATGAGGAACAAAAACAATCTGTTTCGTTGCGTTCAAGAGCAGCGGACGCTCTATCCTGACTGCAAAAAGCAAACATTGAATTAAAAAAAATGTGCAGTAATGTTTCTTTTAGTCTAATATTTTTGTAAATATCTGCTTTAAATAAATTGATGTCGCGTGTAGTAATAAATTATGCAGTTAGCCATTTTTCCACTGTAGTCGCCTTACAGGATTTTAGGTCCAACTTTGACCTCAAGTCGGCACGGGTTCCCGTTATTTAATTGCAATGGAACTTTTTTCTCATGTTTCTGAGGTGAAATGGAAAAAATTTGGAGGGTATGCGTATTCGATTTCACAAATTTTTTTTTCGCCATTATATCTTGGGACACCCTAGTATATGTATTCAGTTATTAACTTGATGTAAATATTGAGTTTGTTTATTGTAGCTACGTTTTAAGAACCTCGCTCTTTTCATGGCTTTTTCTTTTTTCCGCAAAATTTATGTCAGTTATACATTTTATGAAAAATGCAAACTTTTCTATTCATAAGTATAAAAATATTCCTATTATGATTCAATATTGTAATTTATCTGTTACCTTTTTTGTTTAATTTGATGACTAAAAAATGTCTACGTGCAATCTTTTCACTTTAATTGCGTAATTTGTTAACGGTTTCATAGTGTGAGTCTTATTTTTTTTGAATGGTTAAACAACATAATTTAATGGTTTTTAACTATGTTTAGTTTACCTAAATCAATACATTATTACAATGTTACTGAAATCTTAGTTATTTGTTCAATTAAAAAAAATCAATTGGTTATTAAACAGTCTCTTTGTTTTTCTTACTTTTTTTTTGGCTGTTGTTCTTTGTCTTCCATCATACAGCAGTCAAAAAAGGAGAAGCATAACTACACCCTATACAGATTGCACGTAGTACGATCCAAAAGTTCGGGGAACCAGCTGTATAAAACCTTACCCTGAATAGTTCACATAACCGAAGCACATCCACTTTCAAAAGGTCATCTTGAGGGACTGTGTACTTCTGCCAGTGTTCATATAACTTTTGGAAACACTCCTGGAAGCCATTTTTCGCTACCTTCTGTGATGCAGCTTTATCTTCTCCTGACGGAAGAAAGCAGCATCCATGCAAATGTTTTTTTGCTGGGAACAGGTAAAAGTCACACGGAGCTAAGTCCGACGAAACGTTATGTTATTTGTTTGTCATATCAGAGTATTGACCAATCGAACCGTGCATCCTCAACATGAAAGTCGCCTTTTTCCAAACGATGAAGTTAAAGCAGCAGCGCAAGAGGCCTTACAGGAGGTTGCGATAAATGTCTTCCAGGAATCCTTCTAAAAGCTATACGAACGTTGGCAGAAGTGCATAGTCGTTCAAGGTGACTATTTTGTAGATAGATGTACTTCGGCAATGTGAACTATTCACGGTAAATTTTTATGCAACTTGTCCTCGAACTTTTAGATCATACTACTACGTACGTATGAGTTTTCAACTTACTATATTATAACTTTTTGAGTGACGTAAGTTTACGCCCATGAAGACATCACAAGAGAATTTGCGATAATTAATTAAGGAGGCGTTCAAAATGGATATTTCGGTCATCTATATGTTCTTAGGTACACATGCATGTACATATGCGCCGAAAAAACTTGTGAAGTTTAAATTGGATGATCGTAAAATAAAAATTTAGATCGAAATCTGATTTTTTTTGGGGGGGGGGTGGGATTTTAATTCCTTATTCGTAGAAAGGAAGTAAAGTGAAATGAATCAATGATCCTTTAAATCCCTGACAATCTTATCAATTTATTTCTGTTAGATTCTTTTTTTTTTTTTGCCATCGGCCAACAGCATCGGCCGTCGGCCATCGGCAATCTGCCATTTGGAGGAAAACAATCGGCAATCGGCCATCGGCCGTCTTTGAACAATCGGCCAACAATCGGCATCGGCCCATCGGCCAAAAAATGCCATCGGTCGAGCCCTAAATGTCTGCAACAAAACCTTTTCAATAACAAGGAATTGATTCTCTATTTTCATTCATTAAGATCAGTTTATAAAGTTTGTGGCGGAGGAAAATTAATTTGGAATAACGATCCACTTTTAAAATTTCAACTTTTTAATTTAACTATGTTCTGGAAAACACACCCGTGCATATCTCTCTACTTGAGCTCGAAAGAGATTTGACGATGAGTAAGCTTTCAGATAGGTTCGGATGGAATATTCTATAATCTTAGGCTGTTTGAAGTCATAAATTTTGGAGGCTTCAACCATGGCCCCACTAGATTGCGCTGACGCTTAACAGGCCTTGACAATTTCTGAATTTTCTGTATTACACCGATGCAATTCTGACCCGCTCATCCATCCTCTAATCAATGTCAACTTTTCAAAGTTTATTTATTTTTGAATGGACGTCGCGCATTTTGGCCGCAAGAGGCGCTGATAGGAACCCTCTGCACCCACCAATCAATGGTAACGTAATGGAAACTAGGTTCCCTTGTAGCGCCCTCTTTGGTGCCAAGAGTTACAGCGATTGTCACTGCCTATAAGAATTAAGTGGAACCATGCTTCAACTTAATATAAATTCTAACTGATCACAAATTAATTATTTCTTAATGTATTAGACATTCCTTATTTATGTTTTAACCTTCCATCAAGCACATCCTCTACATCTACATCTAACGTCGCACGTATTTATTAGATCCAGTATTCAATACATATAAATTTTTGATACATCTCGCACTTGGATCTCATGAGAGTAGTGCGTTTGTCATTTTGGATAATGATTTAGTTATTTTTTACGTTTATGTGTTAGAAGTATAAGTTAGAAGTTTTAAGTGTTAGAATATAAGCAGTGTGTCTAAAAGATACGCACGACTGATTAAGAGGAGTTGGTACCCTAAAATCTTTAAAAACAAGAAGTTCAGTCCAGAACTAAACGAGCCTACTTTCTTGTATACCAATATCGACTTTCTAGTATCTGATCAATATTCTCAATATTAGCTAAAATCACAAATTATTTCAAATGTGACTTTTTAACATTTTAAACTGATTTCTAGAAATAAATTACTCCTTGCTCATCTGAAGAAATAGATGCGTAAAAAATAGATAAACGAACAAATAAAGTAGCAACACCTTTTAAACAAAGCAGCTAATGTATTTTTTTAAATTAAAAAATACCTTTAATCGCTTTCACGAAGAAAAAAAAGAGTTAAAAATAATAAGCTCATTAAAATTAATACTGTCAAAAAAAAAAAAAAAAATCGTTTGTTCCTCCCCTGTTGCCAAAAAGTAATTAAAATGAGTAAATTTATCTTTAAAATAAATAAAAGACAACAAAATATCAACTTTAAAAAAAAAAAAAAAAAAAAAAAAAATCAGAGTCAAAAAAAAAAAAAAAAAAAAAAAAAAAAGAAAAGAAAAGAAACGTCTGCTCATATCTTTATGTAGAAAAATAAAGGACTCCGAATTTCTCCGCCAAACATTCAATACATAAGTTAAAACTTCAGCGTGAAAATAAAAACCAATCATATCAATAATAACTATTTCAAAGTAAAAACAATGGCCGTGGAGTCGGAGTTAATCTTATTTCGGGGTAAAAGAGTCAGATTCAGGGGGCGAAGATTTTTAACTGAAAGACTCGGAGTTGGAATCGATTAACTTCCCTTAAAGTTCGCAACTCTGCAATGTTTGCGGAATCGGAGTCTGAGTCAGAGGGGTAGCGTGACCAAACATTGGGGAGGGGGGGGGGCACCGTCGCCAAGAAGGGTTTTGCTACCCCCTCCCCCCCCCCCCCAGGTTTTCAGAAATGGGGTCACCAATTTCATTTTAGTGATGAAAAAAAAAAAAAAGCAGAAAGGAAACTTTCGCAATTTTAAGAACCTTGAACAGAAATAATAAGTGAACAAATAGAATAAAAGTGCAAAAAAGGGATTTTTCCGCAAAAT
Organism: Uloborus diversus; assembly: GCF_026930045.1. Lineage (NCBI taxonomy): Eukaryota > Metazoa > Arthropoda > Arachnida > Araneae > Uloboridae > Uloborus > Uloborus diversus. The sequence continues at coordinate 85,277,931 of NC_072732.1, read as the reverse complement.
TTTGAAATAAATGCAATTTCTGAATATTATTTAGGAACATCCAAGGTTCCATGATTTACCTAACTGAGAAACGCTGAAACGAACGTGTCGAACATTTTTAAACGGAAAGTATTCAGTGTGTAGTACAAATCTATAACAATCGTCAGTCAAGTAAAAAATGAATGCGTGAATAAACATAACTTCCTAGAAGCAGCCATCATTTTTAAATTTCTTTTTTTTTTTTTTTTTCGTTTTCTTCCTTTTTTTTTTTTTTTTCTAAAAATATCATCATGAAAATAGCGGTTAAGTAGAGAAAAATATATGTTCCATCAAAATACGTTTTAAATAGAGGAGAAAAAGTTGAAACCGAGTAAGGCGAGATTTAAAAAATGTCATGACTAGTCACACTGCTGCCAGTTCTAAGTGTTTAAATACAATAGCGAAATTAAACAAAAATTTTATAGCGATATTCAGGAGACATGACATTTAAAACAAAAGAAAAAACTAAGATAAATAAGAACTACCGTATGAGTTTAAGATGTTAAAAGTTTTTTTTTTGACGGGGACCGGAAACGCTTGTATTTCAAACAAATAAAAATATAAGGCTGGAAATGGAAAATTTCATTATGGAAAAACCAAAGCATTCAAATAATTTTTGAAAAGAAAAACTAGTGGAGAGTTTTTCAGAACATTTTTATCAGTAATTTAATCAAATAAAAACGATAGTGACATTTCCAAAAAAAAAGGGGAGGGAGAGAGATCTCGAGCTCTATCCCTTTATTTTACACCACCAAACTTAACCTATAGAGCGATTTTGAAAAAGTCTCCTTACCCTATCTCTTCTCTTATCGCCATCAAAGATGGCCTACAATTACTTAAGGACATCCTTTTCAAAAAAAATTTCTAGGAGTACGCAGCAGCCCAAAACCTGAAAAAAAAAAAAAAAAAAAAAAAAAAAAAAAAAAAAAAAATTCTGCCCAATCATTAAAGATTGTCTAATATTCCGTATTTAGGACTTTGGGAAAATTCTGAAGGTTCCCGTGCATTTCTTTCCTCTATCCGTCACTGAGCATCTTATGTATTATTTCTCTAGCCTGTTTTTTTGTCGCCACACGAGATTCAATTTATTCCTTTATCGAATTCCATGATTTACACCATCATTTTGAAGCTTATCGTATCTGATAATGATTAAAAATATATCCACGGTCTAAAAACTGCTCTTTTGTTTTTGTCAAAAAATCGTTTTTTTTTTAAATTTATTTTTTAATTTTTTTTATTACTCGTTACCGCAATGAATAGCATCCGAGAGCGAAGACACATTGACTCGGTTGGATAAAGCAGTGTGCTAATGATGGTAAGGGTGCAGGTTCAAATCTGGGCCGAAAAATATCGTTTTAATGGTTGTTTTTCTTCAGAATTTTTTTTTTAATCCAAGTTTCCATTAATGTACAAAATTCTAAGCTGTATATCTGTTGTTGTTAAAATCAGGAAACAAAACATTGATTTTAACAGGGTAAATCGCAGTTTAACTTTGTAGAAGGGTAAATTGTAATATATTTCTCTGGTTTGCTACGCATTGCTTTAGTCTATGGCATTTCGATGTTGCACTGGACTCAGAAAATGCTTCCTTTGAACTCGAATGCGTCGCGTGGGTCAACAAGTCAGTTAAAATCACGTTTCTGGAATTTCAATATCGGAAACTTGCTGAAGACGGGCCTTGAAAACTCACCCCTAACATCATTAAAAATCGAATAAAATTGTTTTTGGAGCTCCAATTTCGAAAACTTTCCAGACCTCATATTGATATCACAGATGGCCCATAGGTGCTTTTTTTTATTGTTCATTTTCGAAAAATTTCTCCTCATCTTCGAATATCGTCTAAAACTGCGTTTTGAAAACAATAATTTTGAAAAAATTTTCGAGGAAGAAACTGTAAAACCCCTCAAACCCCTAAATACAAACATAAAACCCAACCTCCTTAACGCAATTAGAGAAAAAATAAGAAATTGCGTTTTTCAAGTTTCAATTTCAAAAAATGGCCGAAGAAAACGCCACCTGGTCACTTTTCCACCCTAGCATTAGCAAAGATCATCTAGAATGCATTTTTAAGACTGTACAAATAAGAAAAAACCGATCCTCTTTTTGACTTTTGTGCTGATTTCTTTTTTTACCCTGTAGTCCAGTCATCTGGTAGTTTTACCTGGAAAGTTTTCCGGGAGTTTTGAAAATTGGTAATTTTATAGATTTTGATGTGCTCTTTTCGAATTTCCACTTTGCCACCTCGTATCTTTGCCGCTCGCGTCGCCATATTGAAAAAATGGCTTCTAAAAGCGGTATTTTGATGATATCTCCGTCCTGACTTATTTTACGATAAAAACATATCCTACAAAATTAAACTAGAGAAAATTTCCTACAATTTATGTCACAACAACTTTTTTGTAAAATAAATAGCTTCGGCGTACGAGCGCCGCAAAGTATTATTTAACACGCGTTATCGCTGAATAAGTCGTTCCACACTACTTTGAGGTTTAGTTATCATAACACTTCGAGGAAACGCAGAGTTTAATTAATAAGCATATAGTACAAACACAAATTCAATCGATTTACAAGTTAATTTACTAACTGCATGAAAACTCACAATCCACAAATTAAAATTCTTTTTGTGGTAGAAATGAGCGAGAGGAAAAAGGCAATACGGAAACCAAATTCCATTTCAGTTATTTCTTCCTATCTGCACTAAAACACCGAAATAGATTCTTCCATCCAGGCGCCACGAGGATTCCCCCCTCTCCCCCTTTCCGAAATTTCTACCGGTAGAACTCAATAAAATATTTTAGTTTGCGTCATCAGTATACTTGTTACGAAAACATTATTGAAAAAATGGCGTCTAAAAGCGGTATTTTGACGATATCTCCTTTCTGACTCATTTTACGACAAAAAAAATCATATACAAAATTAATTTAGGCATTATATAAATTTACATACAAAATTAAACAAGAAAAATTTCCTGCAATTTATATCATATTTTTTTTTTTTTGATATTGTGGTCAAACAAGCCACAGAAGATGCAGACACTTTAATAATAAATAGTGCGATAAGTGTTTCTTCAGCATTCGATTCCGTAATTGTTGTAGGCGAAGATGTAGATCTTCTTATTCTTTTGACAGCTCTATCTAAGCGATCAAACATATATATGCTCAAACCAGGAAAAGGAAAAATTTCGCAACAAATATATACAACTGATAGTATCATAGATAAGACAGCCGCAGATCATATTTTATTTTTGCATGCCTTTAGTGGCTGTGATACAACATGTGCCCTTTTCAATCAAGGAAAAACGAAATTCATTAACGTACTACGAAAAAATCCAAATTTAAGTGAGTCTATTAAAGCGTTTAAACATCCAAATGCTGATCCAGAGATCATTGCTAAAGCTGGAGAAGACTTCCTTCTTGATTTATTTATTTTATTTTTTTAATATCTTTATGATTATTTTTCAGTGAAGTGAAAAGTAAAAAAAAGCAAAAAAAAACATGACTTTAAACGCCTACAGATATGAGTGCTTTGTAAAATCCGCATATTAAAAGTAAATTTAATATTTCGTCGCTACCTCCGACAGAAGCAGCAGCAAGACAACATTCTTTTCGATCTTATCCCCAGATTCAGCAGCGGTGTAGGAATGAAAAAAACCCAGAGCAGTGGGGGTGGAATAGAAATAAGAATCGGTTAATTCCTTGTTATGACGCTTGACCCTCCAGCTCCGCAAACCTTACTAAGACTTATTTTTTGCAAATGCAAAAAAGGATGTCAAAAAGCCTGTGGATGCAGAAAAGCCGGATTAAAATGCTCCGTTATGTGTACTAATCGTACAGGTGGTAATTGTGAGAATTCGCAAAGTTTATCACATGATAGCGATGAAGAGGAAGGAACGGAGACGGTTTTAGAGCAAACGAATGATGGAATAGAAAACGAAGAAGCTCATGATGAATTTGATGACAACATCGCAGATGATGTCGAAGAAATTGCATGACGTCTCAATCGATACTGAAGACGGTGAACCAGTAACTCTTGGTCGATCAAAAATATCTAAACGAAAATGCTGTTAAATAACACTTTTCGGCGCTCGTACGCATAAATTATTTATTTTGCGAAAAAAAAAAAAAAAAAAAAAACTTTATGATATAAATTGCAGGAAATTTTTCTTGTTTAATTTTGTATGTAAATTTATATAATGCCTAAATTAATTTTGTATATGATTTTTTTTGTCGTAAAATGAGTCAGAAAGGAGATATCGTCAAAATACCGCTTTTAGACGCCATTTTTTCAATAATTTTTTCGTAACAAGTATACTGATAACGCAGACTAACATATTTTATTGAGTTCTACCGGTAGAAATTTCGGAAAGGGAGAGAGGGGGGAATCCTCGTGGCGCCTGGTTGGAAGAGTGTATTTCGGTGTTTTAGTGCAGATAGGAAGAAATAACTGAAATGGAATTTGGTTTCTGTATTGCCTTTTTCCTCTCGCTTATCTCTACCACAAAAAGAATTTTAATTTGTGGATTGTGAGTTTTTATGCAGTTAGTAAACTAACTTTTAAATCGATTGAATTTGTGTTTGTACTATATGCTTATTAATTAAACTCTGCGTTTCCTCGAAGTGTTATGATAACTAAACCTCAAAGTAGTGTGGAACGACTTATTCAGCGATAACGCGTGTTAAATAATACTTTGCGGCGCTCGTACGCCGAAGCTATTTATTTTACGAAAAAGTTGTTGTGACATAAATTGTAGGAAATTTTCTCTAGTTTAATTTTGTAAAATATGTTTTTATCGTAAAATAAGTCAAAACGGAGATATCATCAAAATACCGCTTTTAGACTCCATTTTTTTCAATATGGCTGCGCGAGCGGCAAAGATACGAGGTGGCAAAGTGGAAATTCGAAAAGAGCACATCAAAATCTATAAAATTACCAATTTTCAAAACTCCCGGAAAACTTTCCAGGTAACCCCTTTTTTTTCGACCAAATGACTGGACTACTGGGACAAAAGGTTAAGTGTCTAGCAAACTAGGCACGTGCCCCCTCGTGCCCCTCCCTCCTCGACGGGGTCCGAACTTATTTTGGGAATAATGAGTCGGAGACTTTACATTTCCATGAGTCGGAGTCAGTCATTTCCCCTCCGTGTCTAAATTTTTAGAATCTGAGGACAATTAATTTTGACTTTGCATAAATAATAAAAAGAAAGAATTAAAAAATGTTTTAGTTTTCTCATAAATTTGGCCACCCTTAGAAATTAAACTTAAACGTACCGTATTTCAGTGTTGTACGGGAAGATCTTTGTTTTCGAGTAGTTTGTTTTTTACTGTCTCAGTATTATGTTTGTGAGAGTCATTACTTACATTTGAATGGATCTTAAAATAAACTTATTTGCATTTGTTTGGAAAGAATGGCAAGTAATTCAGTCCTGCAGAATATTGGAATTTCGGATAACAACTGGTTAAAGTAAAGAAATTCAAATTTCGTATTAAGTTTGACCGGAGAAAAGAAAGAGACTCGTAATACGCAAGGAAATAAAAAACGTTTCTGCTAAAAATTTGCAAGTTTTCTGTTCTTGCAAAATTTTAAGCAAAATATGTCACAGGTATGTTTAGTATTATTTGGAAGAAAATATATCGCAGTATACCACGAGAACCGAGTCTTTCTTTTTTTTTTGTTGAGCTCTCTGCATTCTTTTATAGATCTATATATTATACTAAGGGATACAATATTAGTGTAATTCATTAATTTTGTCTTGTACCCAGTTGTTCAGGATCTAATGTAGCTCTGATTTTAACTTCAGGTGGCGCAGGAGGAAACTGATACATAATACCTCTTAATTTCAGTTTTAGTGTTGTTCTTCTTTCTTTTTTATTTGCAATTGATTTCAGTTAGACTTGTTTCTGTTTGATTTTGACTCTTGAAAACTTAAAGCCTGATTATGCTCTTTTGTTTCGTAAAATATTATGTGCAAATTCCTACTTATGTTTGCTTTTAACTTTGTGATGTTAAATTAAATGTGTTTTAAAAAATTTTGAGTTTTTTAAGCGCTTTAGACTACATTTACAGCAGTAGAAGTAGCATATGAATTTACGTTACAAGTAATATAACATATAAATTTTTTTATAACAAAACTATATATGAGGTAGTGAAAAGCAAAGGTATGTAAGAAACAAAATTAAAATTTTGGAGATAACCATTTCAAATATTAGGGGAACCTCTCCTCTGCTTTGGGGCAAGAGATAGAACTAATAGCTCTTAGGCGTTGCCATACAGCAGGATTAAAAAAAAAAAAAAAAAAAAAAAAAAAACAATGAAAGCCTACATAGAATCTGAATTTTAATTCCACTTACATCCCTTTGCTTCTCACTGTCTCATATATATTAAACTTTATAAAATCTTCATCTTGAACCCAAAAAATAAATGCATTCTTTTGTGATAAGCAACGAATTTCGATAGTATTACTAATGCACAACTAGTAAAAAATTTTTCACTTAAAATTTAACATATAGCCGAGCTTTGTGTTACGAATAGATTAGAGTCAAAAATTTTAATAAAGTTTTCCCCTGCAAAGTTCACATATCTTCTTTTTTGTGATTTAGTGTCAAAAAAACCTCATTTTAATGCCCCAAAATGTCGATGTTTTCAAATTGACGCCTAGGAGCCCGATTCGAAGAACTAAACACTGTCTTAAGTGCTGTAATGAGTAAATTATATTCCCAGCTACCCCAACATGAACTTAAATGAACGACTCTGAGTAGAGTTTTAACAATGCTAATCATATTTCAACAATAAACGAGCTGTTAATTAAGCACATTTCTGCAGCAGATGTTATGCATCTCAAGCTTTAGAATTCTTAGATAATGGAGGCGAGAAGGCCATTTGCTTCCGCTTACTAATTAAGCCACGAGAGTTGCTTCCACCTCAAAACTGTCATTATATTGAGAGATTACTTTTATTTTCCCACGCATATACACAATGGTTGTTAAGTGACTGCCACAGGGCCAAAGATCACGTGTGAACTTTAGAGGAAAATTAAAATTTTATGGTGATTTTTAAGTGTAGTATATCACTACGTATGATTTTTTTTTTTCAAATCTAAAGAATTGAATGATAAGAATTAAAGCCTTTATTATATTCAGTTAAACAGCAGAAAAATAATGTAAGCACAATTTAGTACAAAAGTGCAATTCATAGGTAAAACCGAAGTAATTCATTTTTAAACTCTAAATAAATGACAAAAATCCTGGCAAAGAATATAAACTAATGGCACGGAAAAATATTTTACTTTAAACATTGAGATTCACCCTTTCGACAGAACGTCCGTCTCTTAGGCGAATATAATTTTCGTTTAGTCGATATAGGTGACGCTTAGGTAGGTCCCGATGGGAGGTCACGAGAGGTCCTTGAGATCTTCCAAAAAAAAAAAAAAAAAAAAAAAATCCTCATTCGGCAAACTGGAAGATACTAATGCAGAATTGTAGGGGTTTTTTTTGCGCCTATAGTGTATTTTCTCATCAGGCGTACTTAATCATTTGGTTAAATTTGAAGATTCATTCGGCAAATTGATAATTTTATCCCTTCCAATATTTACGTTTTGGGCCGCCTCTGGTGACGTTGTCAATGAAAGCTTAAAGCTTACTCGACCAGATCACTTCTAGCATAAGAACCAAAAATAAATAAAAATGTTTTCCTTATTGTATTATTTCTTTTGGATTAACTCAAACGAAACTATCGTCTAGATCTTTTAAGTTGGCTTCCGATCCACTGAGGCTAAACGGTGAAGTTTGCAAGATAAAATTTTCATATTTAGTCATTTGCATAGCGATATCGATTGTTTCCATTGTGTCAATCCAAAAGTTTCTCTTATTTCAAACCAAACATAAACGAACTTCTCCAAGAACAAGTATGAAGTCATCAGAATCCTTTTTCCAAACACACTATACCAATGAACTAGCATGGAAAAATACAAGGAAAAAGCTGCTAATTTCAGTGCCAAGTGTTTGTTCTTCATAAAAAAAAGCGTACCGTTTGAAGGGTTGAATAACAACTTTGACGAATACAACTAAACACAACATTGAATGATGATATTAAGTTTTTTAACATACAGGTTGGTAATAATTTCCTCTATAACATCATGCAGCAAAATGTTGCTTATTAAATTTTAATTATTTGGTTGTTCGAATATCTTCACACAATACGAATGAAAAGATTGCTTCAATACTACTATTTTGAAATAACTGTGAAAAACAGGTACATAAGTGCTTAAACGCCTGGAGGTACATAGGGGAAACCCGGCTAAAGTGGATACCCCATGCAAAGCAAATTTTCCCTTTAACTCCCAAATAATTATTTGGCCGGCAGCCGCGATGTCATAGCAACGGTCGCCTGTTGCCGCTCCGTGTGCGGCAAACACGTCGGGACGAGTTCGCCTCACGCGACGCCAGTGAGCGAACAAAGTATGTTTTGGGGAAAACAAAATTAATTTACAGAGGTTAGTGTTTCATTCATAACTTTAATACTATTTGTGACATGTTCTTTGTTATGAGTAGGATTTGATGTACGATTATGTAGCTTTCAACTATCCATAGACGACGAGTTTTAATGCTCTGGTTTTTTAGTAATTTTTAATAACCTCAAAAAACCTGAAGGGCAAAGTGGATCGGGCAAAGTGAATACCATATTCACTTTGCCCGGTCATTACAAGTCACTTCATCCGAGCCCGGAAGTCCTTCAATATTAAGATCTCAAGACAATACTACTATTGAAGACCGTCCTTATACTCCCATGGGATCTGAAACAACAGAATAAGTCCAAGGCCATGATGTTTCCGCCGCGCCGCTTCACCCAAACCTGGATGTTCTACGAACTACTACAGTCCTTCAGTTTTACTACCTATTCCTCAACCTGTTAAACCAATAACAACACGTAAAAAAAAAAAAAAACCTACAGAGATCTACACTCCAGACAAGTACCCCAGTAAAGGACAATCAAAGACAAAAATTTGAAATATCAAAAAAGACTGTCATGAAGTAACTAGATGTTGTTTCGAATAAAGCATCTCAGAAGACTATTAAAAAGACCAAGTACCAAAAAGACTAATCAAATATCTCTGCTACAAAACATAGAACTGCATAAGAGAATGATAAGAAGAAGGAAGTAAAGAAATTTGATGATGTAAGGTGCATTTTCTGTGATGAAATGTTCATTGAAGAAGATGATCAGCCAATGGAAAACAGGATACAATGTCGTATCAGTGGTGTCATAAAGAGTGTTCAGCATGGTAATGATTTTGTTTGTTATAACTGCAATGATTAGTATTGTAGCAGAAAAATGTGTTTTTTTTTTTAATATGCTCCTAAATTTTGGATGCAGACTTTTTTTTTTTAAATTTCTTTGCTCGTTACAATAATTGCTGCAATAATTAGTATTGTAGAAAAATGCTTTTTACTATGAGCCTTTAATTTTCGATGCTTATTTTATTATTAAATTCAGTTTCTTTGTTTGTAATAACAAAAATAAGTAGCACTGCAGTAAAAAAATGTTTTTAAATATGTTCCTTTTATTTTCGACGTTTATTTTATTTATAAGTTTAATTTCTTCGTTTGCAATAACTACAATAATTAGCATTGAAGCAAAAAAAAATATTTTTTGGATATGTTCCTTTAATTTTCGATGGTTATTTTATTTTTAATGTTTAGTTTCATGACAAATAATGTTGCTGTTCGCTTTGCCCTAGTAACGAATCCACTTTACCCGGGGTGTTGGGCAAAGTGGATATTCATGCCATTATTGGAAACTGGCCTTATATCTAATAGTGTAATTAATATTAAGGACAACTGTTATTGCATTACGCAAGTTCATTAAATGAAGACTGATTATAACCATTTGTTTCAATTTCTAAAGTTATAACTAAACGACAATAACCAAGAAAAGCTTAAGGTATTCACGTTGCCCGGGTTTCCCCTAAGTGCTTAGTTACCAGATGAATTGTCATGATGGGGCATTTTTCGTCAAGTACTCCGAAACCACAAAGCAGGTGTGACTGGACGCATTTTCATGATGAAGCCTCACATTAACGGCAATTTGTGGTCGCATTCGGTTGATCCGCCTGTTCAATCTTTTGCACAAAAATGGATTATTTAACTCTGCTCAAGTTCAATACTTTGCTGTATTTTGAACTTGAATGCGTACTCTGAAAGATGTATCATTTGCTGACTTTCAGGGAGCGTACAGAGTGTGAAAAGCTTGCCTAAAGAAGTGTATTGATGCTTAAAGAGCATAGTTTGAAGTTTACTAAGGCTTTTTAGCAAGAGCTTTAAAACACCTTGATTTGTGAATTTGTTATCATTACTTAAAGTACAGAATCTGTATTACTTCTTATTCTTCTTAGCTCATTTTGAATTTCGGTTCTCTCTTTCAAAGTAATTTTATTTCACATGGTGTAAACGTTTTAACTATGATTGGGAAATTACGAACTTTATGCATTTCTTGATTCATATTTTTGCATGTATATGTATTTACATACTTTTATATGTATGAGTTTTACTGCACCGGTAAGTTTAAGTTTCAATTAAACTTTAACTTAAAACAGAAATCTTGGATTTAAGTTTTTTAATATCAATTTCAGAAAAGTTTCCTTTTTTTAAAACTTCAGTAGAATTTAAAAAGTTTACATCTCTTTCTTACCTTAATTCATCTCAAAGGAAACAAGTGGAGTCAATTTAATAAACTGTCCCCTATGATAAATTAAGTACTTTTATCATTCATACCTTTTATAAATCCCGTGCTTTCGAGAAAAATGTTCTTCATAAAATAAAAACAACATTTTCAAGCTGAATGTTTAAAAAAAAAAAAAGATTTTAAAAGATCCAAGTGTAGAAGATATGAGGTATCATTAAAATTTATACTCCGAGCAAAACTCTTTACTACCTTCTTTGTTTCACACTAAACATCTAAGAGAATTAGGAAGATTTGGAAAAGGAGTAGAGTTTGCAATTTTGGGTAAAGTATTTATTATAATAAGCTACATCTGCATTCAATTTTTTTATGCTTAAAATTTCATAAAATATTGGGAGATTCGTTAAATCCTAGTCACCATATAAAAGCTCTAGGCGTATATTTTTGCTTTGAAAATGCATATTGTGAAAAAAATTATTACTTTTAAGGAAAAGAGCTTATTTTCTTTAAATAATATTTTTTATAACTGAGGCAATGAGAAGCAAAGGGATGTAAGTGGACATTCTCAAATTTTGAGCAAAACGCGTTTAAAGATATCTGAGGTAGGCCTTCATTGAATTTGTTTCTAAATTATGCTGTATAGCAGCACCTGTCAGGGCTGCTAGTACTATCTCTGGCTACAAGACAGAGGAGAGGTTCTACTACTATTTGTACTAGTTATCTCCAAATTTATAATTTTACTAGCCTGCGTGCACGGCGTTGCACGGGCTACTTAAAAAATGAAAGAGCTGTTCAATTGATGTTTTTTTTTTGTTATTCTGACATCAGTTTCTAAAGCGCTAAGAAGTAAATAATTACTCGTAATGCAAGGTTTGCAAAACACCAGTAGAGCATATTTTTGGCAAAAACCTCTTTAACGTTAATCATATTTATCAATAATACAAGTTATGAGTATTTTCAATTAGCACAAAAGATGAAAATATATGCATTCTCAACTATAATATGTGCTCACTTTAAACTGAATTAAATCTGATAGAATATGTCTGAAATATTTATGTACAATTACAATCACCTTTTTACATAAAATGACACACACTTTTTTGTTGATTACGTGAAACTAAAGCTCCAAGACTTATTAAATACCAATAAGCATTAATTTAATATCAAGCCATCAGATTCCAATTAAGCTTTAGTTAAAATCCTTAAAAACAATCTTTTTTGTTCAACTCTGTTTCACTTAAAGAAATCCAAACAATCTTAATTTAACGTGTTCTTTTAACGATACAAACTGTATTGCAAAAATCGAATCAGGAAGGAAAAAGAGATTTATTACAATTCGAAAACTCACCCATGTGACGGAAAAAAGTCCAACAAAATAAACATAATTAGTCGCACATCCTAAATGTACCCAAATATGAGGCCGGTGAATGATAAACTTGCACTTCAATCAATAAACAATACTAAAGAAACATCAGTGGCGTACCGAGACAGATGGGGGCCTGAGGCGCTACTCGAAATGGGGGCCTACCTGGTATTAAAACTTTAGTTTCTCAAACTATGTGTACGTACCATATATTACAGTAATTACTTTAAGTGTTACATTTTTACATATTTCAGGTAGTGTTGGTTTGATTTCGGACACTATTGTAAATACCACAGTAAAACACATGGTTTTAAGTAAAATTAAGTAAATACTATATTTTTAATAAAATTGTGCTTTGTCAGAAAATATCAAAAACAGAAAAAAGTCCTAAAATTATATAGTATCTTAAAAATTTTTTGCATCTGAACATCCAAGTACAGTGAACAGAAACGTTTAAACATTCCAGATTTAATTAATTTTAGGATAAAAATTGGTTGTTACAGAAAAAAACCCCTTTACTATTCCTTTGAGTAAGACACACCAGGGAACTTTTTACCTGATAACATCACCAAATCTCAGAGAAAAATATTTTTAAAACATGCTTACCTAAATAAGGATGAAATTCACACGTTCACAGTCTAAATAAAGCTTTTCATGTTCTTCAGATAAAAAAAACTCTGGTATGACCCTATACTTGCCTGGCGCGTTTGATTGAAGTGGAGAAAACGCTCCGCACGGCTTTGCTGGTAGAATTAAAAATATTTAATGTTCGACAGAAATTAAGACAAAAAAATTTTGCTTATGCGTGGGTTTAACAAACTAATCCGATTTCTAAAGCGAAGAGCGTAATTTCCCCCCGATTATCGGACAAAGGGCTAGGTATAGGCGGATTTAGGACTAAGTTCCTGGAGGGGTAGGATCTTTTTTGAGCAACATTTTTGATTGCCCCCCCCCCATGTTTTGGTTTGTTTTCCTGTGATGAATAAGGCCATGCTTTACCTTTTTTTGTGTTTGTCGTTTTCATTAATGTGTGTTTTCATGTTGTCCTTTTTGAATTGACCTTAAGAGGGGTGACCGGTATCAAGAGTGACGCAGGGCTCTCTTTTAAGTTGGATATAGAATATCTCCAATTTTAGGGGTCCGGGGGTTTCTTCCCCGGAGGATATTTTGTAAAATGGATATAAAAATCTGCATTTTGAAGCCTTATAAGAGTTAATTGGATAGACGAAAATCTCAGGAAAATATAGACAATTTTTTTTAAAAAAAGTTTTATGATTTAAATGTGTTTTGTGATGTAAGTTAATACTTTAAAAGAAATGGTGTACATATTTAGAAAATAAGTAACATGAGAGTAACATACTACTCATTTGAACAATTCATAATTTGTACACTTGATAAGAAATAAAATTGAAGCACACTTTGCTTAGGAGTTTCAAAGACTTGTCTAACTATTTTCAAGGTTTGGTTGTTTAGATTGGGTGTTTTGGCACAAGAGCCCTAGTAGGTTATACTGCGCCAATTCTTTTCAAGGATTTTAGAACATTTAATAATTTAAGGCAACTCATTTGCACTTTCCAGTCTCTGAAATTGAGTACTAGGTTATACAGTTGTACGGTCTTGTTCAAACTTCGTAAAAAAAAACAGCTATTTTAAGTCTAAAAGAAAAAATAAACTATAGAATTCTCATTACAATAACCTTTTTTTAAATTATAAGCAGTGCAGAAAACGAAAAGGAATGGAGGTAGTGTATCATTTTTTTTCTGGGCTAAACAGATTAACAATATGCAGTAGAAGCAAGATAAAAGCAATAAATAGAAAAGAATTTCCAAAATACTGCATTCGGGATTAAATAAATAGCAAGATATGAAACATGTGAGTCAGAAAAATTTATTTCAAGCAATATGTTACAAACATAAGAACCACGATTTTTACTTTTTTGATGCAGGATGTAGCAAGGAGCTGAATTTGACATATTTTGGCATTCCTCCCCCCTACCATTTGTTAGAAATTTTAAAATTTAAGGTTTGTAGCCACACGTTTCCGAATATTCAAAGCTTTCAAGCTCTTGAAAATGAAATTAGTCTTTTCAAGCACTTTCCATTTTTTAAGGAGCGAATGATGCATTTTTTGCGAGTTACCGGCCCACTTCAAAGTAGTGACCCTAAGCTATAGCTTGTTTATCTTATAGGTAAATCTTTCCCTGTATGTAATTCACTCTTGCCTGCAGATTTTTGTAATTTTTACGAAAATTCGTCAGTTTTTACAGTTAAAGGGTTTTTACAGTTTTACAAATCTGAACGTGTGAATTCAGAAGGTTCTTCAAAATCTTTCGTCTGTAACAACACAAAATATCTAGTTTTTGAAATCACGCAAATTGAAAATAAACATTCTGAAAAGAAAGAAAACAAATTATAAAGAGTAGATCGTTCTGTTAGCGCAAATGGGGGAGGAGGGTTTCCTTTGTTTTAGGTTCTAATTTGTAAAAATAATCGTCAATTATTATAAGTGTTGCAGCTGAATGCATAGCTCGTTTAGCCTATAGTTCCATTTATATACTTGCCCAAATGATTTTCAGTCAAATGGTGAATTAAGACATATTTTCAGCACCCCAGTGACAGCCGTACTGTTTGTATTTAATGTTCTTTTTTATATTTTTATTTCTCCCATCAGAAAAGGACATTCGCGAACCTCTTCATTTTCATTGACTATTCAAAAAAAAAAATTTTTTTTTTGTCTTAAGGTTTTGGAAGATGTAATGTTACTATATGAAGTCCTCCCAAAACTGTCGGGCATTGCCCTCTATGCTCCCCCCCCTATAAATCCACCCATGCCCTTCTGAACTATTCAACAAAGAAAAAAAAGTAATATTTTTTAAAAATTTTTTTGGAAGATATGTTGTTACTACATAAAGTCCTCCCAAACTGGGGAGGCATTGCCCCCCTTTGCCCCGCCATAAATCCGCCCATGGGGCTAGAAACTATTTCTTTTGCTTGGCCGCAGCTCATTTCTCCATAGTCAAGTAAGCTTGCAATCGAGTATAGAATGGATGGAAGGAGGTATTATGCGGTCAAGGTCAAAAGTCCCGAAGGATTGACCAATTAAACAGTTTTACGCTGTCGAAAGGGGCATAGCAAAAAGGAAGTCCCCTTTGCTTGAGTCAGAAGGGGTCCGATAAAAAGAAAAATTTATCTGACTGATTTTTCCAACACCACGAAGGATAGACAACTTCTCATTTAGGAATGGATTTTCTTGGTTATATGTTTGAATTTGGTTTCAAAAATAGTGTATGAATTAAGACTAGACCATCGTAGTCTTAATACACAAAACAAAACATAAAACAGATCTTTTAGCTGTATACTGTAATGATCAAAAATTATAAACGTGCATCTGTTATGCATTAGTTTTTTTTTATATAAATTGTACGGAAAAAAATGCATAAAACTTTGCTGAAAGCACTTAACAAAATAAAAGCAAATGATTTTTATAGGTTTAGTTAATTTAAAAATTTGGGGCCCCCATTAAATTCGTGGCCCAAGCGCTCATGTGCCTTTGTATACTAGGACGGGTCACTATGAAAAGAAGTCATATTTAACAAAATTTATGATATATACTCGCATATATAGGTAACTGATTAATATTTCTAATCATGATGTATATGACAGATCTACTGGAAAAAATAAGATATAATTTCGGGGCTTATGTCAAAGCGGGGCCTGTGGGACATAATTTGCCCTCTCTTTGTTTAGGGAAGAGTCACTGAGAAAATATTCATTCTACATGAAAAGTCAACTTTTTATTTATCTAAACCATGACATAAGGCACGTCTGGCGAAAAAGAAAACGAATTAAAATTTTGGGGCCTATGTCAAAGCGGGGCCAGGGTATCATAAACCCTCCATTGATCCCGAAGAGGTATTGATTGTATCCCTGAACAAATATTTGGTCTTTAAAAAAATTATGATTTTTTAAGTCAACTTGTTTAAGCATTCAAACCAAGATATGCGACAATATTGGTGAAAACCAAAAATTGAGATTTGGGGGCCTATGTCAAAGCGGGGCCTGGGGCGGACCGCCCCCTCCGCCCCCCCTTCGGTACGCCACTGAGAAACATTTTTCATATGCTGAAAAGAGTTAAGAACGTTGAATGTGAAAAAATAAGAAAGGACAGACGATAAATGTCCGAATAGAGCAACCAATTTTAAACTAATTAAAAATGAAATTCTAGATGGAAACGTTGTTTTAAGATTTGGACAGCAGCCAAAAAAATCTCTTTTGACACAATTATTAGAATTTTATTTGCTCACCCATATGCAAAATGGCAACAGGAAAGAAATAAAAATTCCTGAATAGCGTTATGTTAATTAACGTTTTAATTAATATCTTCGCTAATTAAAGTCGTACAATTATGAGATTGGTCCTATTGTTTTCTTTGTAAAATTTCGAATTGATCGGTATCTCGTTTGACTCCCGATTCGCAGTGGTTCTCGAGAAGATCGATCTTCAGACAGACAGACAGACAGACGGACGCGAACAGATTTTAATATTATAGTGGATCACTTACATCCCTTTGCTCCTCGCTGCCGCAACTATGCTTTATTAATAATGCAGACTACAGTAGTCTCCGGTTAATGTGATCATGATGCATGCAATCAATCGCATATTAATTATCAAAACCACTCGGTCCCTATTTTCTCTATTCGTTTGCGTGCTAAAATAGGCACTTTAAGTGATCATTACATTTTTCAATGTTATCAGCTTTTTAATCAAGAATTGTGTTCTGGGGCGCCCCGAATTAAAATTTTGAGCAGACCAAAGTTGTCAATTTGCTGAATAGAAATCCAGATTATGCCGAATGATGATAGTGTTGATGAATGGAACTCCAATTTTTATCGAATGATGATGATTTTGCCAAATTGTCAAAGTTACCAAAAAAAGAAGTTTTTGGGTGGGCACAGGGACCATCCATCGAGGAGTCTCTGGTTGTATTTCGGCTGAAACGATCTGAAACTGCTTCATTTATTGGAGATTTCGGAAATAAATTGATTTGGAACCTAAAAACTGGTACACAATGATTCAGATATGACGTCTTCAGAGGTCACGTCATGGATGTAGCTCGTAAAAGCATTCCTGTGCTTTCACATTAGGTTCATTCCATGTCAATCGCCTAAATTAAATAGTCGGCCGTGCCGCCATGTCTCCGATTTCCACCGTTACTTTTTTACGAATAGATATCTATGAGATAAGCTAAAAATATTTTTTTTAAAGATTTTTTGAATAAAAATTACTTTTTGGAGCATTTTTTCAAAAATTCGATTTTTGATAATTTTTCGGAGTCATTTCATTCACAGTATTATTTTTCGGAGTTTAGGCATAAATTTAGAAAGTCTCTCTAATTTCTTTACTTTTCAACCAATTAAGCTGAATTTGGTATAAATTTCAAGGTAATACTTTTCTTTTTTAGTGTGAATGCCAGAAAGTATTCTTTGAATAGTTGGGTGTTGACACTCTTTTTCTAATGTCAGTTTTTATGCTTTTTCGATTGGGAGATTAAATAAGTCATATCTCCGGAGTACCTACTACGATCTGCATCACATTTTTTTTGCAGAATATTTAAATCATTCTCTTGCTATGTAGAAAAAAATAGAAGAATGTTTTTTGTTGTTTTGAAATTAAAAAATAAAGTTTGTTTTGCAGAAAATGCAAGTTTTCTATTACTTTAAATCCTTTCTAAGCTTAAAAAAGTCCAAAAACTTTTCAGAACAATTAATACTGGACTGTCAAACGATAAAATTGATTTGTATCAATAGTTAATCGCTAAGAGTTGTTTACTATGGAAAAGAATTGAGTAATTATAGGGGAATGTGAGGCAAAGTTAAATAACGGGGCATAGTGAAATGGCGAAATATATACTTACTTTGCTTTTGGCTCCACCTATCTGGTAATATTTTAACTGTACACGTAGTCGACTCTAGTCAGGAAAAAAAAATCCGCCGAAAATTAAAACGTATGACAGTTTAGACAATTTTCAAAGAATGGTATTTATATTGTGAAATTTTGTTGTAAGTCAAAAATTAATGTTGCTATTTTAAAATGATAAAAATTTTGTAATTAACATTCTAGGTAATAATGGGGACCTTTTAATATTCTGTGCAATACTTATATCGTTAACTTTAAGTTTATTTTTATTTTAAATAATTTGTATAATTTAGGGGAACAGTGGATGGGGCAAAATGAAATAGTCAATTTCATTTACACACTCAATCGTTTTCAAAATCACTTAGGTATTCATTTGTTAATTTTGTTCATTCATTTATAATTATTCGTTAGCTCACTTATTCTCTTATTCATTCGCTCGTTTACTCGCCCATTTATTTCTCTTAATGACTTAATTATTTTTTATTTAATGATTTCTGTATTATATCATTACCTTTTCATTTATTCATCCAACCGGTCATTTACTGATTCATTTGATGAAAAATATTTTTATTATCAAATAGAAAATATTTCATTAGAAAAATATTTAATTTTTCACTTTGTCCCATAAAAAAGGGAAACATTTTTCCACTTCTTTTTTTTTTTTTCAAGTCGCTAATTTACTGCCAAAATTAAAAAAATAATGTTTCAATACAAGTTTTAACATGAAATAAAATGTTCGCACTTTATGTACTGTAATTTTAGAAACAAATTTAAAATTTATTCATTTTGAAAAATCTCAATCATCTTAACTATTTAACTTTGCCCCATACTCCCTTACATTTCCAAAAGGCTTAATGAATCGAGTATCGTGCCTGTCGTTACTAGGGAATAGTATCACATCTTATGTCCTGGTTACGGTAATTCTAAAAAGAATTATTCCCTCTGGTGCATTTTCCGGCATTCGAGCCATTTCCGACGTTAACGGGTTTCTCTGAGCCGGAATCACGACACTTATCGACGGTGGTTTCTAAGCGTTACTGAAAGA
The DNA here is from genome assembly GCF_026930045.1 of Uloborus diversus. Classification (NCBI taxonomy): domain Eukaryota; kingdom Metazoa; phylum Arthropoda; class Arachnida; order Araneae; family Uloboridae; genus Uloborus; species Uloborus diversus. The sequence continues at coordinate 85,258,916 of NC_072732.1, read as the reverse complement.
ATTCCTTTATTACATGAAATAATTAACATTAAAACTTTGATGACAGTTTTTAATTATTTTTTAAAATTTTCGACGGGAAACAACGAGGAAATTTTTTATAATTTTTTTGTAATATTAACTGTTATTTTATTCATTTTTTTATCAGCTGAAATAACTTGAATTTATAATTTAAGTTTTTTTTCAATACTGTGTTACTTTATTTTACATCACAAAGGCTGGCATTACCTGTCACGGTTAGGACTTTCGCTGTTTGATGAGTCTGTGGAGATATTTATTCAAACCTTTTGAATGTTTCTACAGAGTACAATACATTTTTACAGGAAATTTGAATGATAGAAACGGGATAGTTAACAGCTGTATGGAGGTTAGGGTGGTTCAAAAAAACATTTTTTTCAGCTAAAGTCTAAGACACCCCTATTTTTCCAGACTTACTAATAATATTAAGCTGTAAAAATTTTAGTTTCTTACTCAAATTTTAAGAGGGTTCTCAATGACCCCTTCATTTAACATTATCCGTAGCATAGAAAATGCCACATATTTAGAAGAATTTAATTTCCCAGCTGTTTTTTTTTAATAATTATTTTATTGCAATGCATATGCCTATTATAATATGTAGCATTGTTTTTACAGTTCAATGTTTTTTAACCCCCTCCCCATACTTATGAAGTATGGGGGAGCGGTTGAGCACCATCTTTCAGTTGAAATAGAAAGCTAAAATTCTTCTAGTATATTACTATCCACAAGTCTAAATATATTGAATTGTGTCCTGTTATCTAGGAGAAACTTTTTTTTACATGCATTTTTGAACCACCCTAATGGAGTTAGGTCTGCTAGATAGATATTTGAAAACCAAAGGAGTAGTTAATGTTTCAAAATACAAGAAGAAGTAAGAGAAGAGTGGGCACAGTGAGACAGGGAGAATAGTGAGACAACAGCAATTTATTTCCTGTTCAGATATTTACAGCTTGGTAAAACTTTTAAAATGTCAGGTCGACATACTATAGACAATATTATAGAAAAAGTTTCCTTTCAAGTATCATGTAAGAAAAAAATTTGTCGTCATAGTCTGAACCTATCGAAGTAAAATTATCTCCATTGTTTTTTGCAGTTTTTAAACACATAGAAAAATTTACAGACTTTTGTAATTTATCTTACCTCAGCCTATTATTTAACGTTCATTTTAACAGTAGAATGATTTTATTATTTTTTTTCTGAAAATGAAACCGAGTTTATATATTCCAGTTAGGGAACAGTGAGACACCCTTAATTTGTTTATCACAGCTCCCATGGCACTTTTATATTAAAATAGAGAAATTACGTATTGAATTAAATTTATTACAACTAGCCTGTTCATACAAATAATAATAAAATAAGTCTGATATCCTTTTATCAACAAAAGAAAGATGCTTGAATGGAGTTATATGGCTTTTCGTAGCTTGTTAATATCGCACAAATGTTTCCGTTTCGTACTTACTTTGTTGAAAATATTTTTTTCTATATGTTTCATTTCAATATGCTAAATGAAATAATCTTTATCTACATTTCGAAATTTCAGCATGCCCAGCGAAAAGGAAGTCATTTTTTCATAAGCATATTTAGGAAAAAATAAGTAATACAGTGAAACCTGTGTAGAACAATACTGTCTATAACAATAAATCTGGATATAGCGATGTTTTTTGCTTGGTCCCAGCAAAATGTCAGCATAGATAATCAAACTGTCTTTAAAGATAACCCGTCTATAACAATATTTTTTTAGGTTCCAACTGTATCGTAGTAGACAGGTTTTACTCTATCACACTTCTTGTTACCCCCTTCCTCCTTCTTGTCACAAATTGAGGCAATTTTACGAGACTCCCTCCCCCTCAAAGCCCCCTTATTTAATCATTTTCTCGCATGTTATCTCACGAACCAATGGCGACTAGTGTTGAATAAAACCAAGTTCATTTTAATTTTTGGTTTTTAATGAAAATTTTACCGCATTTTTTTTTTTAATTTTTTTGTATGCTTCTGATTTTCTTGGAAAACAGCCAAAGTGAAAACTCCAAATCAAGATTTAAAGGTATGCTTATGAACAAGATATAGTTATTTTACTTTCCCATTTTATGCAAGTTTTTGCGAACACTGTTGCTTGCTCACAATCTTTTATTATTATTATTTATTTATTTATTTATTTTTTGCAGCCTTCCAGTTTTATTTGTATTTTGCGCATTTCCTATTATCGCTTAAAAAATAACGTAGTTCGTTTAAATAGATTACTTTGCACTCAACAATGTGAAGTTACATTATGTTTCCGGGAGCAAGAAAGCTTTGAAGGGAAATATAAGTAAATTGAATTTTATTTTCTCCCCAAGCAAATGTAAATCAGACTCAACGACAATGCTTCCAAGAAGGACACATTTCTTACAGAATTTTATCTTGAACTAGTCTTGATAAAAATTAAATTGAACGTAACTGTTTTTTTTTTTTTCATGAAAAACTCGTAACAGTATTTTTCAAAGAGTTTGAATTGCAAATAAGAAAATTTCATCGAAAAGTAGAGACGGAAATTATAAACCCAGAACAAATTTCACGTAGTAAGTTAAATCATAATATCTGTTAATTGAAAAGCAATAGCTTTGTGCAAGGTAAATTAGATAAAAATGGAACAACGTTTAAAAGCACAAAAAGGATAAAAAGTTTTTAAAAACGCAGACATGTTTCGGAGGCAATAGCCTCCTTCCTCAGTGCGAAATGAACAAATGGATGAATCAAGAAACTGTACTGAGAAATTGTAAACTGAACAAATCTTCAATTGCTAAACATTGTTGGGACACAGGACACAATTTTGTCTTTTCGGAGGCCAAGATCATTTGCAGACCTACAACAGTAAGTGAATTAGATTTTCTGGAATCCTTTTACATTCATAAAAACTTAAATAATCTTTGCAATGAGTCTTTTGCTGTTCTACATTTTTCTCCACTCTTATTCAATTTTACATGTTAGAATACGTCATATTTTGCCTCAGCACTCGCTGACATCTGATTGGTCAATATTTTTCCGGTTACGCATTTAAACTCTCCCATGATTTTGATTCATCCATTTGTTCATTTCACACTGAGGAAGGAGGCTATTGCCTTCGAAACATGTCTGCGTTTTTAAAAACTTTTTATCCTTTTTGTGCTTTTAAACGTTGTTCCATTTTTATCTAATAATATGTGTTACTTAGATTTGCACGATATTCTTTGTTTCTTACTGAAAATCATACTGGAAGTACCGATTTTTTTTTTAACCCAAAATTTTCAAGTTAGTGTAAACGTTTTGCTTTCAAACATGAAATAATGAAGTTGTAATACTTATGAACTGGGCAAAACCACCAGTAGTTGATATCGCACTGGTAGTTGCACTTAAGCAAAAAAAATAGCAACAGAAGTAAAGGTATGGAAAGATCGAAATTCGTCTGTCTGAGTAGCAAAGTTTTCCAGTGACGGCTATGCAAACTATGGTGACACCAAGTTATGAGACAAGGTCACCTCGATTGTCTAGTGACAACAGTGTATGTTTTCCAATAGTTTAGTGTTATTTACTTAAGAGCTTCACAAAGGATAAGATGAATTGCAAACTTAACATCATTTTATTATTTTTATTAAAAAAAAACATTTAATTTTTTTTTCTTTAGACTCCGAAGTGCGAATAAATTTGTTTGAAATTACAAAAAAAAAAAAAAAAAAAAAAAAGCTATTTTCAGCACCGCTTCAATTATTGACACTTAAATGACGTAAATACTGAGTATTTGGCCTGGACTGTGAACTTTTGGGTAGTAATATATTTTGTTAGTACTGCTTTATATGAGCGTTATGCAGCTGTTTGCAAAGCGAACGCTTTATACACTCTCTATAACAGAAAAGTTGACGCACCTAGAGGAAGTTGTCAGAAAGAAACGAAATATTACATACGTAAGGAGAACATTAATATCAGAATGTAATAAAGAAATGAGAGCAAAATTACTTACTGCTGGATTACTTACTGCTGCTTATTATTTACTGCTGGAAAAATCCCACATGAATGGATTCATTAGGGCCCTGTTGAACCCCTATGAGGACGTTCACAGCAGGGGCTTCACACACGTGCACGATTGACATCATTACCCATTATTGAATTAGATTCGTGCCTAAAAACAATTTGGATAAGATATTGGAATCAGCAAAATCCCGTTGAACGCGACACTACTACAAATGACGGTGGTCCCATTAGCCATTTTATTGCAGTACAACTCTCGGTCACACATAGCAAGGAAGCCGCCTGCCTTGTCTAGTGGTCAGAAAAGTCTGACTGCGGCAGGAAGGTTCGGGTTCAAATCCCGGCTCGGACATGGATGTACTTTCTCTCTCTTGTTTTTGTCCTCCCTTTGTGTGAATGCGTTGTTATGATATGAATGGTTGCCTACCCTATAAAACAAGTCCTTATGGCATGTGTGTAGTGTAGAAGTCGGACTTCACACCAGATTACGATACAGGTGGAAAAGTGAAGCAGCGCACCCCAAATTGCCAGTCTAGCTGGCACAAGACGACAAAAACAACATAGCAAGGATGTCAGAGGACTTCCTCTTCCACATTATCACCTTCTCTGGCCTACTCGATCCCTTTATTTGTCACTGATCGAGAATATATGGGGCTAGCTATGGACGGTAAGTTGAACAGCCTACTACTTTGTTAGAATTAGTGGCGTCTTTACCGTAGCTGTGGTACGAGATGTTCTACGACTTCGTACAAGACTGTTCAGCCTCAATGCGCACCTTTATTGCCTCGTTCATTCAGGCTAGAGGTGGCTCAAATATATGAGCATAAATATATAGTTACAAACGTAGAGTTCTGGTGATAGGTGGCGCTGCAGTCTTAAATTGCTTCGTCCGATGCATGCGTGGGAAAATTCAATACGGAATTCGTCAGTACACGCGAGTAGCATTTTAGCATTCACAAAGACAAAAAATGGTGTAAAAAAGAGAAACAAAAGGGTAATTTGTGATTAATGTGAAAACTGCTTCAATAAAATCTTTAAAGAATGTTACCACTAATTTTGACCTACTATTCAGACAAGTGGAACTTTTGTACCGCATAAAAGTGTAAAATTGAAGTTAAAACTTTCCTCACTTTCTGCGTTCATAATCCGCAAGAATCAAATTAATATCTGTTTCTGATTTCTTGTAATTCCGTTTTCAAAATCGTCAGTCCTTTTTGGGACAGTCTGTATGCATAAAAACTGGACATTCTGCCCCTCTTTACTGTTTATTTATATCATTATTGTACACTTGCATTTCGTTAGGAATATTGAAACGCATTCTCATATAATCCTCTATCTTATATTTTCTTTCTGTAGCAAGCTTAGAAACCTGAATAAAAGTTTTCTCACAATATTGCTTTTCCTTGTCATGATAAGAAACTTTTTTTTTTGCCGTATGACTGATATCCTTCAGCTTTAAATGAATGAAAAAAGAATGTCTTCTCTAGTGTAGTCCACACGAGATAAGACTGGAAGTATTTTCTAATCCCGATAACCGGTGGCAACATATCTTTCGAGATTTTTGATGTTAGCTTTTATTGGAAATTTGAGTTAATACTTGAATATGATTCTAAATACTAGGATTTTAAAAAAATGGTAAGTATACTTTTTATTATGGAAGACTCCATCAAAAGAAAAACAAAAACCCATTCTTTGAAAAATGAATGCATAAATTTCTCATTTCAAATCTTTTAAAAAGGTAAAAAAAAGGAAAAAAATTGAAACGAAGAGTATATTGAAAAATCAAGCAAACATTTTACACAGGTTTGTTTTTCACAATTGCTGAAAAGATCGTAAAAAAAAAAACAAACTTGCACGTTATTTAAGGGAGAATAACTTCATTTAATTAAAATTTTTGTCGACAACGTCATGCGTCAGTTTTTTTTTCTTTTAAAAATTAATAGACATAGGAAAATATAATTTTTATCCGGAATTGCCTTGTCTTGTAGAGTTTGTTGGAAACAAAGAACATGACAAGTATTTCCTTTAAAAAATTGTTGTTCTTCGTACACTTCAATTGTGAAATATTGAGTTCCGCAAATGGGTTACCGAAAAGATTTGATATGTCATTATCTACAGACCTTGATTTGAAAGACATATTTGTATATGGAAACACTACGATGCTAGTGGAGAAAAGCATACTAAAGGTTACAAATCGATTGCCCCTTAACACGCACGCTCTTTGTCAAAATCTAAATTTATCTCGGAATCATACATTAGTATTCTTTGGTTACACTTGATACTACTGGAAATGCAAGCTATCGGGAGTGACTTATGGTCGGTTTACTCAACTACTCCTTGATATTAGAAGTTCTTTAACTTAGTTGTAATAAAATATTTTAAACTGACGTGCTGCGAAATCAAGCGATTCTTACTTGTCTATTTCATCTGAGATATGCAAAGACAGATATTTTATAGTGCATTTCTAAATACACATTTTTGAATGTAATGAAATTTTCAATCCATGGAATAAACTGGAGATTAGCAACAAATGTTAATTTTAAAGCCAACAGGAAACTACGGTTTAAAACTCTCTTTTTGTTGACTAGATTTCACCAATTTTAAGTGCGGAACTACATTTTGTTTTCAACAATGCATAAATTAATCATTTTTCTTTTTCTCATGTAACGGAGGAATGAAGAAAATAAAAAAAGGGGGGGGGGGGGGAGAGAACACCACGACGAGAAAATGTTCACTCTGACTCTTGATGAATCAGTAATTCCTCTCTTACAACTTTTCATCCAAATGCAAGAATGTTAGTTGAACTAAATTGGACCACTATAAAGAAATGACAACTTTTATTCATACTTGGTTGCGAGCTCTTAAAGCACAGGGTGTCCTGAAAAAGACTGACTGTTTTCAAAAATTTATAACAGGAGAGCGGTTAATGATAAAAAACAAATTCTTGCAGAAAATGCATGTGGTGGGCCCTAATTTTTTTCCCTCAGAGCTCTAAACTTTAGCTCAAAAATGATTCACTAGATGGCGCTGCACATAGTAAGCCGGTAAGTCAAAAAAGATGAATTGAAATTCACTGATTTTTCCTCCGATTGCGACATAGGATTACAGCCAACGATTGTTTGAAAATAATATTTTGTTGTTTTGCTCATTATTTTCGAAAAACTATGATGTAGTTTCTATATATATAAATATTTATATATATATATATATATATTTCGTTTTCTGGTGAATTACCTGCAGTGCCATCTATTGGAAAAAATTTCAACTAAAATTTAGAACTCGGGGGGGGGGGGGGGGGATTTACGACCCAACACATGAATTTTCTGCACGAATGAATTTTTTTTTATCATTTACTGTTTTTCTGTTATAAATTTTTGAAAACAGGCAGTCTTTTTCAGGACACCCTGTACTAATAATAATGACAAAGAGTGAAAGAGAGAAGTTGTGAGTTATAAGAAACCGTCACCATTCGCTGAGTCTTTCAGATAATACTAAGCCCCAATCTAATGGATCATTTGTTGTAACTAACGACTCATACGAGGTTTTTTTTCATCACAGCATAGACGATAAGTTATCATTGAGTCTCTCTTAAAACGACTATTTATCATTGAATTATATGGAAAAATGTGTGAGCGCTCTAACTTTTAACACTAAATATTTTTACCTTATACTGAATTTTGTTTTTAATAACACGCTTAAAAATAATTAATAAAAGATACCTTTTTCTTCTTCTGAACGAAAAAAAAAGTTGGTGATTTTTTAATTCCGAAAATTAAGCATAAGTTACATTTCACGCGATTAATGTCAGCCAATTTTCATTTTATGTAAAATGCACAACGCAATTTTTGGAGGCAAAATTATATCGGTAAAATAATTTGAAACGTAAATAAGGCACTTATTTTAAGCCAAACACATACCCCTCTAATGCCGTCCAAAAACATTTCGTCACATTAATTCAGAACTAAAAGTAACTCTTTTAACGTTAAACAAAGCTTCTGTACATGCAATAAACCAAATAGCCTGGTTATCACATCCAGAGACTGCTGTTCCGTCCTTATTAAAACTCAACAGCCTGGATTAGTGAATAACCGAAGAGCCGTTCTGCCTTAGCCCTGGCTTAGAAGCGGTAACTTACTGCTAAATCTTCAGTATTTTAGAAGTCACTCAGCAGCTTCGATCTACAGATGTCACTAATGTGAATTAGTTATTAGTTTTTTGTTTTAATGTCAAGCGGTAAGATGTGTAAAAAGTTTAAATTGGCTCTTTAAAGGATACCTCCACTGGCATTAGGTAAGACACGTGTTCACGATTTATAAATACTAGATTTAGTTCCGTCAATGTCTACTTTTACATTATTCCAGCAATTTCTCTTTTGTAAAACCTATCAAAATATTAAAACAGACATTTTAAAATAAGATTATAGTTATTTCAGTAAAATTAATGCCTAAGGACAGAAAGAACAGATTAAAAAAAAAGGTTTCTTATCAGCCTTTAACAGCTGTTCAAACCGAAACAAGTCCTCCCACGGAGTATTTGGAATTAGCAAATGTCCAGTTAAGACGAGCCTATCTGAATGAGGGGGGAAAGTAAAGCTCGATGAGAGTGCTCGGCTCATTTCAATGTGCCTCTGCTTAATTTAGAGGCCATCATACATCAGCAAAAGCGGACATCCCTGAAAACTAATTGATGCGTCCATTTCCCATCTGTAACCCGGATGCTTGCTTTGCATATAATCAGTGTTAAGACTGTAACTCATTTGAAGAAAAGATTTTCCTCATAAAAAAATTGGAAGTAATTAAAACCTGAGGAACTTAATTTTAGTTGGATTAATGAATTAGAAACGTAAAAAGAGCTAATAGTAGAACCTGAATCAAATTTTAACAGTTGTTCAAAGCGAAACTGAGCATCTAGGTAATTTAAGCGAGGAATAGTTTCTTCTCCATTAGTTAAAATTGAAAAAGACGACTCTAATTCTAGGGAGATCGATGTATTAAGACCGAAAGAAGAGCTTAAAAGAGTAGAATCTTAATCAACTTATGACTGTTGTTCAAAGCAAAACGATATAAGTATCAAAGTCAGGCGAATATTTTAGTTGACTTTCAGTAGTCGTTCAAAGCTTAAGTATATACATTTCAAAATCAGATGAGTATCATTCTATAGAAGGAATTATATTTATAAGAAGATCTCAGAAATAATAACTCGGAATTAATTTTTATCTTGAAGCAAAGCTATACCTCTAGGTAATCCAAATGTGAAATAGTTGCACTTTCTCGTATCTTTTCATAGCTGTTCGGAGCGGAGCATTTTCTTTTGTGTACTGTAAAAAAAAGCAATAATGAATGTCCATATTGGTTAGAAATCTGAATGAATAACATATCATTTTGCTATTACATGAGACTAGAGCTCTGGATTTGTAAAAGTCAGGAGGAAACCCTCACAGCAGAAACTATCTCAAATTTGATTCATAGTAGCTATGTGTCTGATTCTAAGACATAAGGCAATAGATATAACATGTGCAGCATGTCGCAAGTACAATAATCTTATTTTTAATGAAATTTTAAGCTTATCATCACGATTATTCTTGTCAATAACTTTAATAACCGTCCATCTGCCAGGGAGTTCACCAATTCACGAAAAACATGAATCACATTAGAACTGCAGTGTAAACTCTTTTATGCAATTCAATAAAAATGTGTTTGCAATCCTCCGAATCTGTGTAGCTTAAATTGTTTTAGCTCTGCACTAGAACTGTAAGTTTTAAATTGCTTTTAAATTAAGAAAGAGCAAACGCTAGTATGCAAAGCAACCATACAGGCAAAATAAGATGTACATTGTGAAAATTAATGAAATTGCATCAAGCAATCAGATGTTATTACATTCGATCATTAAAATAGGTTTTCACTTCGTTGAATAAAGCTGTTTCTTGGACCAAATGGGAAAACGTCGCATTAACAGAATGAATAAATTCTCAGAAGATATCCCATTTTCTCCCTGTGGAGATCTTACTACTAGTGTCTCTATCCTTACCCTAATAGAAGACATTATTGGTAATGCTGCCAGAGCGTATTGACACAGCTCTTACTTTGGCAAATTACTTCCATTCTGTTTTCTGAATGCTCGATGGACATTCCTTCAGAAATTAAGTAGAAAAATTACCGCTGAAAAGTTAGATGAAGATACACAATTTTTCTTGCGTCATAAACAATTTGTGTCTGCATGAGTAAACGCTACTTAAATCTTTCTCTCGTGTACAATAAACAAAATGTATAAAAATCATGATTTTTATTGTGTGACAACCTCATTTAGTATGATCACAACAATTTAGATAATGTTTTTTACGGTTTGATATTAGATTAGAGCATAAATATTAAGTAGAAATATGGAACTCGCGTAAGGGCTTATATTCATTTTTGTTGGTGCCGTCATACCATCAAACCTACGTTTTTGATTTCACTATCTATGATTCTTCTTACATTCATGAGGAGTGTCATATCTCTAACTGTTGGGTCAAGACTTGATAGCTCTAGGGACACTTGACCCATTTGCAGACGCGATGAATGTAACTATTTGGTACCATTTTGTACTTGGAATTACTCTATTACTTTTAGCCATAATAATGTGCAGAATGGCAAACTATTAAGGTATATTTTTTTATTTCATTCTACAAAAAAAAAAAAAAAAAAAAAAGGGAGAAATCGAAACCCAAAAATTGGATCAAATCTCCCTAGTTTCCATTAATATAGTATATATGCGAGCATGAAGAGATTACAATAGTGCGGAAAAGGACAACGTGTACCTGTGACTGATGTAACTTATTTCTTTTAATAGTAAAAACTTAAAAACATTATCTAAGTTTCCAGAAATGTTTATTGTGCGTAAATCTTGTTACAAGTGTACAGAATTTGGAAATTCTTGGTAACAAAGGTTTGCATAACGCTGCTCAAAAGTTTGTTCATACCCTTAAAAAATTCTGGCTTCTGATAGGGGAAGGGGGAAACTGAAATTGTAGCCTTAAGATCGCAGATTTATATGGTCTCTAGTGGAGCAACAGGGAGGAAAAATTCAGGACCCTTCTGCGGATATTTTTTGAAATTGAAATCTTAAAAACGCCTTAAAGGCTATACAGGGTGCGGAGAAAGTTCCCACAATTTTATTAGATGTTTTAATAGGCTGTAACTAACACATAATTCAACAAATCAACAAGTTAAAGCAATAAAAACTGTTTATTGAAACAGTAATAATAATATTAAACAAAAAAATTATAACAATTGTTCAAAATTGGCTCCTTGGGCTTCAATACATTTACGGAGCCGCAGTCTGAAATTGCCGACGATGCTCGCGCACGCATCCACCGTTATCTCATTCCAGGCACGCTTCAGAGCCGTTTTGAGCATGTCGACCGTGGCGTATCGTTTTCCGAGATTTTTTCCTCCAAGATTGACCACACCAAGTGATCTGTCGGATTGAGGTCCGGTGAGTTAGGAAGCCAAGCATCCTTGCCCCCAAAACCGGGAACAGATCTTCGCAGATGGCAGGGACGTAACTAGAGGGGGGCAGACGGAGCTCGCGCCCCGGGCGCCAGATTTCAGGGGCGCAAAACTGACGAAGTAAATGCATGAATATATATTTTTACCTAGGGAAAAAGTGAAACAAAGAAACAACTTAGAAGAAATTAAAAATAAAAAAAAAACCCCTCAGAACAGGCACAGGCTGATAATGAAAAAGATAGACGGAAAGCAGGTGGGCGCAGTAAATGGCATAAATGTATTTTCTTAGAGTGACCAGTTCTTATTACAGTCAAACCTGTTTATCTCGAACCTTCCTATCTCGAAAACCTCTCTATGTCGAAGTTTTTCATTTTCCCTGCACATAAAGTATTAATTCAATGTTTTCCCCCATGTTTGTCTCGAATGAAATTTTCTGAAAACCTGTCTATCTGAAATTTCGACTAAAGTGTCTTTCTTGAATTCGATCCCCAACGATCTTTATTGACTGGAATTTGGAGACAAAAAGCATTTTTCTTAATATTAGCAGTCACATAATCCTCCAGAATTAAAACTTTATGTACAAAAAGCAAGTTTTCCAGCAATTATATCCATTCGGAAACTGAGAGGAAGGGGACATTGTTGATTAGTAAAATTGCTTCCAAAGTTTTACTTTCGAGTCATTGCTCAAATTACTTATTTTTAGAACTTTTTTCAAAACCTCTGTATCTCGAAACCTCCATATCTCGAATTTTTCTTCTCTCCCGTAAAATTCGGGATAGACAGGTTCGACTGTACATCTCATCTAAGAATCACCCAAAAGCAGCAGAAATGCTTAAATCTGCTTCATCCACAATGAAACCATAATAAAACTGTCAACGTGATGTCCCTTTACTACATAAGAACGAGAGCTAGTCTACTCTACTGGCCTCAGGTAAAACCGTTTTACAGCGTTCCCTCGGACGTAGTGCCTTTTTAAAAATTGGAGTGAGTTTCCACCCCCACAATCTTGATCCTATAGAATAATTCTCTAAAGAGTTTCTCTGTGGTACGAGCTCTCGTACTACATATTTTTCTGATATAGTTTTGCTTTTTCATTTTATTATTCCACGGTATGTTTTGCTCATCTTGTGTAGTTTTAATTCAATTTAAAAATATGTCGAAAAAGCAATCTGGTCAGGGCCTGATTACTGAAAAGACCAACTAGGCCATGGCCTAGGGCTTCCAAATGGCTGAAATTATTTTAGTCTATGGCAAAAATTGTTTCATCTAACGGCTAAATTTATCTAAAGTTTGAATACAGGGGGCTCCAAAAAAGTATTTGGCATAGGGCCCATCGATATCTTAATCGGGCCCTGCACTGGTGCTGAATTTAGGAGGACAGCTAAAGCGAGCATGAAAAAGAAGATCATCAGTCCTCATCTTAATTATCATCTTGGTTAAATGTTTAAGACGTTTGGTAAGACATTGTTTATCTAATTTAAAAACTTCGCACTATAATTATTGAGATTTAATTCAAAGTTCTGAAGGCTGACAATATTTTCTTTAGCAAACATTGGTTTTTTTAGAGAAAAATTGGGCTAAATTGAGATATTTTCTGCTTAGTATGAATATAGTTTTGCCACTCACAATGTTTAAAATTTCTTCAAAAATCAACGTCAATAGGTGGGAAATCAGCCAGTTTTCACAGCGCTCAAACTTGAATTTCGTTTCGGTACTTTTGACGTATATTTAACATTAAAACATTAAATGGAAGTAACTTGGAAAAAAGGGTGCTGAAAACATGTAATTATAATATTTTAAAGATGCGTTGTTTTACTGAAAAAAAAAGAAAGAAAAGAAACTGCAGGCACAGATACGTGTTTCCGTGTTACAAGGAACTCTTTTTTTCAAAAGCTGATTCCTTTAGACTGAGAAATGACCCTGCTCTTGTAGTCCCCAAAATATGTGTTTTTTTAAAACAAGTTTTGCGGTATGCTGGAGACAAAATGCTTTCCTATTACTATAAAATGCAGGAATTCTGGTGCCTCTCCCCCACCCCGCTCCTGTTTTTTTTTTCTTTTACTCTTTTATCAGTTCTATGGAAACATGAAGTTCATGCAATTTCAGGAACAACACGCATTTGTTTTTGTGGAGTAACGAAAGTTACTCGTACATTACAAGATAAGCATTGAAAATTAATTTTGAATGCATTTTATGTAAATTTTACGCTTGATTCATATGTAACTGCATCATCTGCACAATAGTGTACTCTTTTTATATTTGATAGATAAAATATAGATTAAACTGCTAGAGGTCTGCCGCCATCTGCTCGCTAACGTTCACCTATCCCCTATTATTGCTTTGAAATCTTATTTGGCTCTCGATGATTTAAATTGTCTGTTAGGAAGAATTAGATTAAAATATGTGTTACAGTTAAAGCAAAATGAAATTCCCGCTCCCCCTCTTGTAGAAAATAGAATTTAAGTTAAGGGCTCATTAGAATTACTAACAACTTAATAGCTCATTATAATTGGAACAATAATAAAATCCCGCTCCTACACAACGAAAAAAAGAACTTGATAAAAATACGCATAATAAAATTAATTTTAAAACAAAAACGCTTCAAAGAATAACCCTATCCCGGGGTTGAAACTAAATTGCACAAACTTTCCCAGCTATAGGGGCTAAAGCAGGGCTTCGCAACCGGTGTGCCGCGGCACACTGGTGCGCCGCGACAAGGAACCCGGTGTGCCGCGGTATTTTCGTAGTTATATAAAAGGAAAGAGACGATGTATATTATTTTAAAGTTACGACCGAATAGCGTTTGTATCGTTCTGTAACTCCTCAATTCACCCTGTCGATCTTGTGCAATAAGACATACCCACAAGGGGAGAGGTGGGATTTGCTGCCTCACCTCTTTTAACTTCTTGTGATCCTATTACTTTCAGTTTTTGAAAACGGATTCTAATTTCCATGAAATCAACTAATTATGCAGAATTTTTTCTAAATCTTTCGCAAACGGGATTATCGCCCCTCCCTTTGGCAGGGATCGTGCCCTCCCGCCCAGAATTTTAGCCACAGCTTAAACTTTTGTTTTCCTCTTTTCGATTCCGATACTAATTTCATTTTATCGTAGTTTCTCAAAGCTTGGTTCTGAGACTTAGCAAACTGGAAATTAAAACCATATACTGTTTCCACCATCGTGAAGTTCTCATGGCAAAGATCTTACCAGATGAGCTGAAGTCAGCTTTGACTGAAGTCGCGAAAATCGTGAATTTCATAAAATCGAAGACACTTTAATTCTCGCCTTTTCTCCGTATACTTTGTGAAGAATTGGGTGCAGATCACCACTCACTTCTTCACACAAAAATTCGCTGGCTTTCATGTGGTAAGGTACTATCAATAATTTTCGAATTGAGGGACGAGGTACGACAGTTTTTGATTTTAAATATGAAATGCACCAGTTTGTTGCAAGACAAATATTGACTTGGAAAACTAGCGTACATGGCTGACATTTTTGAGCACCTTAACAAATTGAATCGGAAAATGCAAGGACAAGGAGAGAATTTGGGTTACATGTATGGACAAGCTAAATAGGTTCAAGTCAAAATTTCAGCTGTGGAGAGAAGTAAAACTTGGCTCATTGGACATGTTCAAACGAACAGTCAACATGGTATGTGAAGGAAATAAGGAAATGGCATGGAAGAAAAGCTGCTGAATGTGGTGGCAAAGCATTTAATCACACTTCAGGACAAGTTTACGCACTATTTCAATAATACTGACATAGAACAGTATGACTGATTCGCGATTTATTCTCTTCATCTGCGGATGCATCAGTTAAAGACCTTTCTTTGAAGGCGCGAGAAGAATTTATGGACCTCAAGAGCGACCGTACTCTTAAACTTGGATTGAGCGAAGTGTCTCTGGACGAATTTTGGTTGCTGGTTAAGAATGAGTATCCTACCATCTCTTGTCTTGCTATTGATGTGCTGCTACCATTTTAAACTACATATTTTTCCGAACTGAGCTTCTCAGCCCTCACACTTATAAAAAAAACAGCAAGAGATCATCTCTAAAGAGCCTGGATCAAGAACTTCGTGTAGCTTTTTCTAGCATAGAGCTGAACATCAAACGTCTTTGCTCCTCAAGGTAATCTCAAGTGTCTCATTAGTGTCAAACGGAAGTTAGGTGCTTGGTTTTAATTTCTTGCTTGCTTCTTTCTTGATACATTATTTGATAAATCGTTTAACAGCACTGTGCACTTTAATGACATGTTTGACAGAAATGCTTTGAAACATATGAAGCATAATTTTCTGTTAAGTCTGATATAGATAGTTTTGTTGTTCATTATCAACCTCAATACATTCAAAATATTTCTTTTTTCTAAATAAATTTAAATACACTACGTTAGTCATAATTGTTTTATTCATATAAAAAAAAGTCCCTCCTCCCGTCCTTTTACCTGTGAATAATAAAAACATTTCTATATTACCATTGCGAAATTAAGTTCAGTGTGCCCCGTTGATCTAGAAATTTTTTAAGTGTGCCGCAAAGTAAAAAAGGTTGAGAAGCACTGGGCTAAAGGGCTCTTGACCAGTTTTGTACGGTTGAAAAAACGTTTTCAAATTCATCTTCTCCAATAACATTTCCCTCTTTAGCTCCAGGCTTGAATTGAGTTTATCCAATGACTTCCGATGAAATAGAAACTCCTATATTTATTCATTTACTGTTCTAATTAAATGAGAAAATTGGATCAAGCTTCACCTGATACAGTGAAAAACTTTTTTTGGACTGACATAAAAGAGGTTGTGAATTACATAAAACGGCTGTGAGAAATCTTTCATCACCTTAAAGGTATGCATGGGAAGTTTTAGATTAAAAAATGAATTTCAAAAAAGAAAAGAAAAAATACCTTTAATTCGAAAAAAAAAAAAAAAAACCCCGAGGTACAAACCATGGGGATCCGAAGTAATTGTGTCCGAAATTTCAAAGATGAGGTGGTTATGGGGTCTCCTGGGCGTGGGACAGCCACAAACCCAATTTCTTTGACGTTATGATTTTAAAAATACGTATAGAGAGGTTTTGGAGAATTTTTCACAATTAAAATATTAATATTTTTATAAAACTTAAAAATCCACCTTTTGTTTTACCATTGAGATGGGTATCACTCGGGATGAATCCCCCTCCCCCCCCCCTTCCGTCATAGTAACGCTACTGATAATTATGTATGTATGTTGGAGTGTTTTCAGCATATTTTCTGTGTAATGTATATTGAAAGGTCTGATGCAGACTTTATGAAAGAATTTTTTTTTCAAAGGGGGGGGGGCGCCAAAAAGAAATCTTGCCCCTGTTTGAAAATGACCTAGTTACGTCCCTGGCAGATGGCAATCCTCGCACATACGGGTATTTGATCAATCTACGCGACCAAAAGTCAATTTTACAGAATGTTAAATGGTTACAAAAAAATTAGTTGAGTCTCTAGAGGACAGGTGTGAAAACATTACCCCGCCCCTCCCTCCTCTTGTCTATGCGCCATTCAGTCGAAATTTGATCGTCGCAATCGGTACATGAGTCAGTCCATCGGCATCGTTCCATGACAAACGCCAACTTTGTGAACGATTATTTATTACTTTACCTACTTTTCGCAAATAAGTGTGATGGATTCTCATACGGCAGGTAATTATTGTTAAGATTAATTTGGGTTTCCTTTATTTTTGATAATTATTAAATTGAAATTAAGTATTTCAAGAGTTACACTTTTTTTCCTATTATTTTTGTTTAATTGGACATTTCAAACACGAATAAAGTTAGATCATGCTATAAATCGTTATTAGTTCAAAAATTTAAAAGTCTTAGTAACAAATAATCAAACAATTAGCCGCGGAAAAGCGCGGATAAGGATTGTATATATATTTTGAATATTTTTGCTCAAAACAACCAAAAATACTTATTTATATTTAAAGCAATTTTCAAGACTGTGTTTTGGTTGTAGGTTCCCAAGGCATCTCAGGGGTGAGAATTGTAACCCGTAAATACTTATACAATTGCATTCAAAAACTAAATTTGCCTAATTTTGAACAAAAAATAAGTTTTTTAAGAGAAGAACTTCTTTTGAGTGAAAATTATACAGAAGACCAAACTGGGAGCTTGAAACGCAATTTTGCGGCATTTAAATCACAAATCAAACAACGGTGGTCAAAAGCTCATAAAAAGGAAGACATATTTCTAAAATACAATCATTCATGGCTAGAAGGAACGTTTGAAATTCCTGTGCTTACACAAAATCGACCAGGCCGACCACAAAAGTTATTTCAAAAGTCGAGTGAAAGGACCAAAAGGAGGAAGACTCGGGATGTTAGGTTTACTGTGGAAAGAGACATTATCATACATGCTGCTCAAGTTGAGTTGCGGAAAAGTGGTAAACGAGATGCTTCTGATATACTCAAAGACATCACTCCAACACGAGCAACAAAGTACAAAAGATAATTTTCTGAATCAAGAAAGGAGAAAATGTCTCGTCTTACGCCATTAGAAGCATTGTCAATGTTTGTTGAAGCCGATTTAACTCGTCAACAATATGAATTTATAAGAAATACTAATAAGAAGTTTTTTCCTTGTTACACCCTTTTACAGAAAGCGAAAAAAGAATGATACCCACCTACAGAATCGTGCAAAATAACATCCACCAGTGCCGAATGCGATTTACAACCACTGACCTGTATACTAACTGGACCGCGCATCGCAGGTTCTGACGCGCGGAGAAGTAGAAGCGAATAGAAGCTCTTGGGATCCGCCATGCTCACCCCCAACTCGAAGTGAAACTAATGATTGGTGTATTGAGCTGCGCGCTTTAAATTTAGTTATTTCACTAAATATAAGAGAAAAAACCGTTTCATGTTGAAAAACTAACATCATATAAAGTCTAGCATCGTTTCGTCTGGAACAGACGTTAAAAACATTCAGTTTTTAATTTTAATGAAATAGAAACCTGTCGAAAAATGGGTGTTAAAACCGTGATGAGATTCGTCAGTGCAATATTATACCCCCGATTCAGACCTCTCCCCCCCCCCCGCCCCCACCATTTTACAACCGAAACGTCGTCTTATTTTGTTTTTAAAGTATTTTTATTTTTTAACTAAAGGCCGGATTAGAAAAAGAATTGTTTAATTTAAGAAAAGGTTCCTATTTTTTAAAAATATAAGTAAGAGATACGCCCGCTTACCGAATATTTGATTTAAAAAAAATTTAACAGTATAATTTTTGCCTCTGTCCAATTTTAAATAAAGAATGTTTTATACACTAAAAATGTATTTCCATAGAACTCCTAAATTTGTCTATATTAAATATAATTAATAAAAAATAAAATATGTTTATCAGCAATTCTGAACAAATTGATATTGCTTGAAATATCGTTACAATTTATTCAAAAAAGTCAATTTGTTTTTAAACAATTTTTAATATTGCATATGGTCAGGGGTGAACTCGAGTAAAATTTTTTGAAACTATGAGGACGTTCTTCAAACATACACAAAAATCATTTAAAAAAAAAAAAAAAACACATTTTAGAAGTTAATATTTTTTAAAAATAATTTTTCTGCATTAGAATGTGTTGTCAGCCTAAAGTTTGCAGAAACTTCGGATCGCAGCCCTCCCCCCTCCCCTGCCTTACGGAGTAAAACTTTGAAAATTAAAATACTGCAAAATTTAACTATCCAAGTGTTTCCTTTTGTCAAATAATGACTTTTTTAAAAAATGATGGGGTAAGTGGGTCACCCACGTGATTTTTAAAAAATATATAATCTAAAAAATATAGTGGAGTTTTTTGCCTGCAATGTTTGTAACTGCAATTTATTGCACTGCAGGTAGGCATACTTTAATAAGAAAAAGCAACAAGCAAATATAAATCTGTGGCAGAAATGAAACAACAAGCAACAAAAAACTTAATAAAATCAACATAAAATAACAATGGCAAAAGAAAATCTTGATTTAAAAGTGAATTTGAGAAAAAATGCAAAGCGATAACAGTAGCAGAACGCTCGATCAACACTGACTTGGGGGGTGATACAGGTCAGTGGGGTGAGCAAGATGGCGTTCAAATCACTTCAGCTCGGAAACTACGATGCTCAGTCCAGCTAGAATACAGGTCAGTGTTTACAACCTTTGATTGATCATACTGTTACACGTTTATGTAACAGTTAAGAAGAAATTTTAACAAGATTGAATGAACACGAGCGAGAAAGTCTGAAAATTATTTGTAAATGGGGATGTGATGGCTCTCACCAGTCCCAATTTAAACAAAAATTTGAAATTGATGATAACTCAGACGCGAATATAATTCAGAGCTGCTTCGTTCCCTTGCGGCTAGTTTGTGGCAAGGAACGCGAAAGGATATTATGGCAAAATCCAACATCTTCTTCTCCTCGTTTATGCCGTCCTATAAGATTTCGCTTCGTCAAAGAGACCATTGATATTACGGAAGAAGAAATTAGTTACATAGAAAATTCAAAAAAGTCACTACATGCAACAGAAGTGAACTTGAATGTGAAGAAATTTTTAGTGAGTCATGTCTTCATCATGTGAATGGTAGATGGCAAGGTGTGTAACGCTGCAACTGGCACAAAATCCGCAAGTCGATGCTACATATGCAACGCAGATTTCGTACGGCAGTTGGGCCCTCATCCGAAATTTTTTCGTAATTGAAGTCTTAAAAACGCGACTGTGCACCATAGTTGGTAACGTTAGGGGTTCGGTCTATTTTTAATTTTGAAGCTTCATAATAGCAATCTTAAACGATTTTCGATGATGTTAGAAGACAAGGGTAATTAACCCCTGAAATGTTTTTGACATTAGAGCCCTAAAAGCGAGATTTAAGACGATCTTTAACCCCTTCAGACATGGTGTCCGGTATACCGGACATACACTTTAAACATGTTCTAATCATTTAATAATTGATTTAATTAGTTGATATTTTTTTGTAGTTGACTCTTTACATTCTACTTATAATAATCTGTGAAATAATTTTTCGTTTTGGGATTGACAACACTGACATATAAGGATTGAGAGGTAGAGAGTGGCTCATTTTTCCAACCATGGATTTTCATCTGAAAAGCGAGGTTTTTTCCTGATTTTTTTAAAAATATATAATATTTAATTAATTTTTTTCAAACGCTTATATTATGTTTTATAATTGTTTGTAGAACATTTTATTATGAAGTTTGTTCTGCATTTTATCGTTTTTGTATATGAAATATTGATTTCAAAAATATAAGTCCGTAATATTGGACGTGCCACAACTCTTTTAATTTTTCTCCCACAATTTCAAAATTTTGTCTATAAGATACCCTTTACCATAGTACACTGTGTACCAAATATCAACATTTTTGGTTTAATATTTCATAATTCTGACTGAAGAGATTTATGGCTCTGGTGGGAGGAGAGGGGCTAACAAAGATGTGAACTGTAACATTTTCACGATTTTTTTTTATTTTCAGACCGACTAGGAAACAAAAATGAGGCGAGGGAAGGGGATGAAAGAAATACGAGATGATGGACGTAATTACCTGATCAATAGTTAACAACTTTTGAAAACTTTTATTTTAAGGTTCTTTTCAAAGCAATTCAGATTGTTTCTCAACATTAGGCAATCTTTGGAAAGGAAGAGTTCCATAATTCACCCCTGGAAGGTAAAACGCAATTTCAGGTAATCTTTGGAGACATTTAGGGGTAAGGAGAACAATCAAGGATCTATCTCCCTCCGACATTTTTTGAAATTGAAACCTTAATAGCACAATTTTCGGATAACCTTAATGAAGGGACAGTGATTCGGACACCTTCCTTCAAAAATGTTTTCAAATTGATGTCGTTTTTAGGACATCAATTTTCCATTTTTCTCCAACCGAACAACTAAAACTTATTTTAAACTTCTTGTAGGGAACGAGAGTTAAAGAAAGAAACATTTTGTAGACCCTTGTTTTAAGATTGACTAAAAAAAGGGGGGGGGGGAGAGTGAAACACAGAGAGGGGAACTTAATTTGCTTGGCAATAATCTGCATCTGTTAAAAATTTTTAATTTAAAGATTTCTTTTTGAAAGAATTGAGATTTTTTCCCAACATTTTTTACATTACATTAGATTTTTTCCCACGATTTTTTACATTATTTGTTTTTTTTTTATAGATAACTAATTATATACGATCTCCTAATTTTTAATAACATTTTCAAGTCATGGTCTTCTATAAACTTCTACCTAACGTAACTGAGTAGATTTAGTTCTAAGACTAATTTCGTGTTTAGATAAATTAGTGTTTAATTCAGGATTCAGTGGGTTGTCAGTTACGTTAAGAATTAATTATAGGAGGCCCCGACTTCAAAAGGTTAGTAAAAATTAAGAGATCGTATATAGTTAGATATTTAAAATAATTCATCGTATAATAATTAAAATAAATGTTTATTTTATAATTGGATGCTTAAGTAGTTTTGCTGATTTTTGTACTGGAATTGTAAAATAAATTTCATTACTAGGTTTGGGTAGGAAATAGTATGTAAGTGTAATCACTTTTTTTCCTAGGTGTTTTTTGAAGGCGGTTTTTTTTTAAAGTAATATTTATTGAACTAAAGCTCTTCTTCGTCAGAGTCAAAATGGCATAACAGTTAAAGGAAGAGTTTCAAATTTTCATTTAAACTTTTAAATATCGTAAGAGCTTTTAAACACAAGAGGAATATAAACTGCTCTGTGCAGGAATAAAAATTTCAGATTGTGAAAACTGTAAGTTAGTTATTGAATTTAAACTTTTACACGGTTTTGTGTTATCAAGATTCGGTGACAATCACAGCTGCACTTGTACCTGGATGCAGAATTTGATGAAAACTCCTTCTTGTGGTCTGATATCGTTTAGTTTTAGAGCTGAAATGGTTCTATAGATGGCTAAAGAAACTCGTTGCGTTTTGAGTCAAAGATACAAAGATGAAGCGTTCGTGATTACTACGTAATTTTTATGACTGTTGACAGAAAATAACTTTGAAACATGTTGTGATCTATTCAAGTATAATGGAAGAGGTGTGTTGACCTGAACGCGTCTCTTGGTCCAATGTTTGCTGAATTTTTAGAAGCACAAGGTAAGTGAACATTTTTTAACTGACAGTAGTTCGTGGTTTCTGATCGCATTTCTTATTTTAGCTATGAACGTAGACATAATTTATCGCACTCCTCTTTGAAACCACCTTCTATTGCGATTCTGTATTATTGTGTTAATTTTCTGAAAAAGTAGAATATAATTGAAATTACGATGGAGCCCTTGAAGTTCTCGAAAATTTTACAATCATTTAAGAATATTTTTAGGACGAAAATATTTTGTTCGTAAATGATAACTTTTGTCATGTAAAATTGGACAAGAAACCCTAATGGCTTTATATCGTTGGCTGAACAAGGCAGTACTAACGAACTTTGTAATTGCAAATTTGTAAATAGTATTGAATTCCACTTTTGCCAAAAATCTTTGTTCTTAAGAAGACATAATTACTTCGAATTGATTAAAATTTAGAACTATTAGTTGAATGACATTTAAAACAAATCTTGATCGAAGCAGTACGAATACAACTGAATTAAAGTGCTCTACTTGTAGCTGTACACATATAATATATGTTTGTATTTTCTGCACAGCCTTTGCAATCCCCCCCCCCCCGCCTAGAAGAATGTGATGATAAACCTGAACACATATACTTCATACATGAAAATAAACAACTGATAATAAAGTTAACTCTCATTAAACCGGATTTCACTTAATCTGGGCACCATTTAGATGCATAAACTAAATCAAAGTCGAGGTAGCACAAAAAGGTATTTTTCTAATGTATTTTTTGAATTTTCTCTTATACAGTTTTACATTTCATTCTCTTCAATACAAAATATACATTTTACTGCATATATTATTTAGTTAATACAACTTGGCTCACACAATTTTAAGATTATTTTTTTTTATCCATACTCTTTTTCAAATTCTGTTCACCAGAATCCCACATTCCTTTTGGATTTATAAGGTTCTACTGCATTTACAACATGATCTACAGGTAGGATTATGATCAATGGCCGTATGTCGCTCGTGTGCTTCCAAACAAGACTATGACGGCTAGTGGTACATTAATGTTGTTCTACTGCCTCATGCTCACCTGCTCTGTGGTGCTGTGAGCGATAAATTCAATTTCATGGATGGCAACGCAACATGTCATTAACACTCGCCTTCCAGGAATGTCTAGCTCACTCAAAATAATCAACCCAACGGATAGCCAGCACATTCTATAGATCTGAATCATATTGAAAACGTTTCGGATGCTTTGGAGAGCAGTATTGCTGGTCGACAACGCCCTCCAATAAGCAAGGACACCCTAATCCTTGACTGACAGAAGAATTGGCTAAATTACCAATACAGCTGCTGAATAATGTTGTGTAAAGCATTACATGACATGTGGAGGTTTGCATCGCTCTCCATGATAGTCATATCCCATATTGACATCCTACGACGGAACGCCTGGGGGCGGTAATTACATTTATTAACTTTTACGTATTCAGCCCAAAATGACCGTTTCATCCTTTGAATACTTTTCAACGCCTTCAGAATTTCAGTGCACAGTAAATTATCGTAATTGCAATGCTCTAGAGTTCTGGCATTAGTTTATTTCACTTGGCATCGAATTCACTTACTTTTTTACGCGCTACATAGCAAATTGGAATCCGTCCTTAGCAATTGTCCACCAGTGTTGTGCTGCTATCGGTGTTCTGAAAATTGCGCCTTGATAATTTTGCTTTTATAACATGAAACGATGCAAAAGTAAAACTTCTTAAAATATTGTTTTAAAAAAA
Organism: Uloborus diversus; assembly: GCF_026930045.1. NCBI lineage: Eukaryota > Metazoa > Arthropoda > Arachnida > Araneae > Uloboridae > Uloborus > Uloborus diversus. Next base: position 85,234,600 of record NC_072732.1, on the reverse strand, counting down.
ACCATTAAAATATGAAAATATTGCACAATTTTAATTTTTGTCTAATTAAACACAGGTTAAATATTTATAGTTAACAAAATTTTGATTAAAATCAAACAAAATGTTTTGGTTGTAAACAATAATATTCCTGGTGAAGGTTAACTTATGTACATTAAGTTAAAGAAGTATAAAAATGTAATTACAATAAAAGGATAAATATTTCAGTTTTCACTGTAAAGAGTAATGTAAAAAGAAAATAAGTCGAAGCCCGACTGAAATTTATTTTTCATTTTACCCCTATGTGAATAAATTTATACTCTCTATCTCAATAGACTCTAGCAGTGAGACGATCAAGTGCAATTTATGTACCAAACCCATATTCTGAAAAATATTTAATATGCGACTACAACGTTTATTTTTCAAATTCAAATTATTTGACTTTTCTTAACCTGTATTGTATAAAATGTGTCATTATTAACTATACATTCATTAACATTTTTTTAACAGTATAAACTGTATAAGGCATTTATAAAAGATTAAAAAAAAATAAGTGAAAAATTTGTAAGAGACAAAACTTAAAAGCTTAAAAGCTTTTTCGACAGAGAAGTTTTTTTTTTTTTTTTCCAATTATATATTATTAATATGGTATAAATCTATACTAATAATATAAAGCTGTAGCGTTTGTTTGTTTGAACGCGCTAATCTCAGAAACTACTGGTTCGAATTGAAAAATTCTTTTTGTGTTGAATAGTCCATTCATTGAGGAAGGCTATATAACATTACGCTATGACTAATAGGATTGAAGCAGCAATAACAAATGTTATGGAAACAGGAAAATTTATGTCTATACTAATATTACAAAACTGAAGAAATTGTTTGTGTGAACGCGATAATTTCAGGAGCTACTGGTTCGAATTGAAAAATTCCTTTTTTGTTGAATAGTCAATTTATTGAGGAAGGCTATAGGCTATTTTTTAAAATCAGATTGGCCGAAACATTTGTAAATAGTATTGAATTCCACTTTTGCCAAAAATCTTTGTTCTTAAGAAGACATAATTACTTCGAATTGATTAAAATTTAGAACTATTAGTTGAATGACATTTAAAACAAATCTTGATCGAAGCAGTACGAAAACAACTGAATTAAAGTGCTCTACTTGTAGCTGTACACATATAATATATGTTTGTATTTTCTGCACAGCCTTTGCAATCCCCCCCCCCCCCCGCCTAGAAGAATGTGATGATAAACCTGAACACATATACTTCATACATGAAAATAAACAACTGATAATAAAGTTAACTCTCATTAAACCGGATTTCACTTAATCTGGGCACCATTTAGATGCATAAACTAAATCAAAGTCGAGGTAGCACAAAAAGGTATTTTTCTAATGTATTTTTTGAATTTTCTCTTATACAGTTTTACATTTCATTCTCTTCAATACAAAATATACATTTTACTGCATATATTATTTAGTTAATACAACTTGGCTCACACAATTTTAAGATTATTTTTTTTTATCCATACTCTTTTTCAAATTCTGTTCACCAGAATCCCACATTCCTTTTGGATTTATAAGGTTCTACTGCATTTACAACATGATCTACAGGTAGGATTATGATCAATGGCCGTATGTCGCTCGTGTGCTTCCAAACAAGACTATGACGGCTAGTGGTACATTAATGTTGTTCTACTGCCTCATGCTCACCTGCTCTGTGGTGCTGTGAGCGATAAATTCAATTTCATGGATGGCAACGCAACATGTCATTAACACTCGCCTTCCAGGAATGTCTAGCTCACTCAAAATAATCAACCCAACGGATAGCCAGCACATTCTATAGATCTGAATCATATTGAAAACGTTTCGGATGCTTTGGAGAGCAGTATTGCTGGTCGACAACGCCCTCCAATAAGCAAGGACACCCTAATCCTTGACTGACAGAAGAATTGGCTAAATTACCAATACAGCTGCTGAATAATGTTGTGTAAAGCATTACATGACATGTGGAGGTTTGCATCGCTCTCCATGATAGTCATATCCCATATTGACATCCTACGACGGAACGCCTGGGGGCGGTAATTACATTTATTAACTTTTACGTATTCAGCCCAAAATGACCGTTTCATCCTTTGAATACTTTTCAACGCCTTCAGAATTTCAGTGCACAGTAAATTATCGTAATTGCAATGCTCTAGAGTTCTGGCATTAGTTTATTTCACTTCGCATCGAATTCACTTACTTTTTTACGCGCTACATAGCAAATTGGAATCCGTCCTTAGCAATTGTCCACCAGTGTTGTGCTGCTATCGGTGTTCTGAAAATTGCGCCTTGATAATTTTGCTTTTATAACATGAAACGATGCAAAAGTAAAACTTCTTAAAATATTGTTTTAAAAAAAAACCATTAAAATATGAAAATATTGCACAATTTTAATTTTTGTCTAATTAAACACAGGTTAAATATTTATAGTTAACAAAATTTTGATTAAAATCAAACAAAATGTTTTGGTTGTAAACAATAATATTCCTGGTGAAGGTGAACTTATGTACATTAAGTTAAAGAAGTATAAAAATGTAATTACAATAAAAGGATAAATATTTCAGTTTTCACTGTAAAGAGTAATGTAAAAAGAAAATAAGTCGAAGCCCGACTGAAATTTATTTTTCATTTTACCCCTATGTGAATAAATTTATACTCTCTATCTCAATAGACTCTAGCAGTGAGACGATCAAGTGCAATTTATGTACCAAACCCATATTCTGAAAAATATTTAATATGCGACTACAACGTTTATTTTTCAAATTCAAATTATTTGACTTTTCTTAACCTGTATTGTATAAAATGTCTCATTATTAACTATACATTCATTAACATTTTTTTAACAGTATAAACTGTATAAGGCATTTATAAAAGATTAAAAAAAAATAAGTGAAAAATTTGTAAGAGACAAAACTTAAAAGCTTAAAAGCTTTTTCGACAGAGAAGTTTTTTTTTTTTTTTTTCCAATTATATATTATTAATATGGTATAAATCTATACTAATAATATAAAGCTGTAGCGTTTGTTTGTTTGAACGCGCTAATCTCAGAAACTACTGGTTCGAATTGAAAAATTCTTTTTGTGTTGAATAGTCCATTCATTGAGGAAGGCTATATAACATTACGCTATGACTAATAGGATTGAAGCAGCAATAACAAATGTTATGGAAACAGGAAAATTTATGTCTATACTAATATTACAAAACTGAAGAAATTGTTTGTGTGAACGCGATAATTTCAGGAGCTACTGGTTCGAATTGAAAAATTCCTTTTTTGTTGAATAGTCAATTTATTGAGGAAGGCTATAGGCTATTTTTTAAAATCAGACTGGCCGAAACATTTGTAAATAGTATTGAATTCCACTTTTGCCAAAAATCTTTGTTCTTAAGAAGACATAATTACTTCGAATTGATTAAAATTTAGAACTATTAGTTGAATGACATTTAAAACAAATCTTGATCGAAGCAGTACGAATACAACTGAATTAAAGTGCTCTACTTGTAGCTGTACACATATAATATATGTTTGTATTTTCTGCACAGCCTTTGCAATCCCCCCCCCCCGCCTAGAAGAATGTGATGATAAACCTGAACACATATACTTCATACATGAAAATAAACAACTGATAATAAAGTTAACTCTCATTAAACCGGATTTCACTTAATCTGGGCACCATTTAGATGCATAAACTAAATCAAAGTCGAGGTAGCACAAAAAGGTATTTTTCTAATGTATTTTTTGAATTTTCTCTTATACAGTTTTACATTTCATTCTCTTCAATACAAAATATACATTTTACTGCATATATTATTTAGTTAATACAACTTGGCTCACACAATTTTAAGATTATTTTTTTTTATCCATACTCTTTTTCAAATTCTGTTCACCAGAATCCCACATTCCTTTTGGATTTATAAGGTTCTACTGCATTTACAACATGATCTACAGGTAGGATTATGATCAATGGCCGTATGTCGCTCGTGTGCTTCCAAACAAGACTATGACGGCTAGTGGTACATTAATGTTGTTCTACTGCCTCATGCTCACCTGCTCTGTGGTGCTGTGAGCGATAAATTCAATTTCATGGATGGCAACGCAACATGTCATTAACACTCGCCTTCCAGGAATGTCTAGCTCACTCAAAATAATCAACCCAACGGATAGCCAGCACATTCTATAGATCTGAATCATATTGAAAACGTTTCGGATGCTTTGGAGAGCAGTATTGCTGGTCGACAACGCCCTCCAATAAGCAAGGACACCCTAATCCTTGACTGACAGAAGAATTGGCTAAATTACCAATACAGCTGCTGAATAATGTTGTGTAAAGCATTACATGACATGTGGAGGTTTGCATCGCTCTCCATGATAGTCATATCCCATATTGACATCCTACGACGGAACGCCTGGGGGCGGTAATTACATTTATTAACTTTTACGTATTCAGCCCAAAATGACCGTTTCATCCTTTGAATACTTTTC